>NC_141537.1:114616641-114916641 GCF_021556685.1 Rattus norvegicus | reverse complement strand
CAAGACCTCAAATCAAAGCCATAGAAAATAGAACTTGGAAGGTAGATAGATAGGCCCACTAGGATGGAGAAAGACTGCAGATGTAGGGACAAGCAAGTGGCCTATGAGGTAACTGCACATGATTTCCAAAATATGAGCATCTGTTGATGCAAAGTGGAAACAAATACAGATAGGCATTACCAATAAACAAGTAGGAACTTAGATTTGACAAACAATTGTAAAGATCATTCATGGTTTTAGATTTTTGTTAGAAATTCAAATAGGAATGTCTAAAAATTTTCATCTAAAGACCATAATATGAAATAGGGGGTGTAATTTTCTTCTGGGGAAATCTGAAGGACATTACCACCTCCAGTTTAGTTATTTTTCTGGTTATTGTGAGAGAAACCCAAGGAGAAAAGGTGACTTAAAGAAGCTAAGTTTTATTTGTGCTGACAGAGGAGTGGGTGTAATCTGTCATAGATGAGAAGTCATGGTGGAGGCAGGAGCATGGGGCAGGAGCATGGGGAGGAGCATGGGGAGGAGCATGGGGAGGAGCATGGGGAGGAGCATGGGGCAGGAGCATGGGGCAGGAGCATGGGGCAGGAGCATGGGGCAGGAGCATGGGGCAGGGGCATGGGGCAGGAGCATGGGGAGGAGCATGGGGCAGCTGGTCACATTGCATTTGCTCTTCTGAAGCAGTGAGTGATGCTGCTGATGCTCAATCTGTTTTCTCCTTTAAGTTTGTCGGCAATCCCAGCTCACTCAATGCTACTCCCCTCTCTTAACATGCATCTTCTCATTGGAATTAACCTAAGCTAGGCAAGACACAGATTCCAAAATTTACACGATTGTATAATTCTACAGGCGGTCAGGTCAGAACTCAACATTAAACATAATAGTTCCATCCCTTGTCAACTCAACACCCAAGCACTTTTCTGTTAAAATGTAACCGTCCTTCTCTTGCCTATGGACCTGTGATATTGCATCATGCAAAATATATTTCTACAATTACAAAATACCTTTTGTTTAACAGTTCAAATACTTTCTCCCCAAACTATTGTTTATTACTATAGACTTGGATAAGTGCTATAAATAATAAGTCACAACTTAAATATGCTCCTGTCTCGAAATTTTCTTTATCAAATACATTATTTGATGTACTGGTTAGCTTTGAATTTTCTGAGTATCAAGTTGAGAAAATATCTCCATCAGATTGATCTGTATGAATGTGTATGAGGCATTTTAATAATATATAATTGACATGGGATGACCCAACCCACTGTGGACTTGGTGACCCTGACCAGGTGGGTGGTCATAAGATATTTAAGAGAGAAATCTGAGAAAGGCACAGAAGCCAGCCAGTCAGCAACATTCCTCCACGGCCTCTGATTCATTCCCTGACTTTAGGCTTCATTCCTTCTTGAGTTCCTTCCTTATGTTCCCTAAATGATGTGTTGTAATTAAGATCTATAAGTCATATAAATCTTTTTCTGCCCAGCTTGTCTTTGTTCATGTTCTTTACCACAGTAATAGGAGGCAAAGAAATGTAGCCTATTGCCATTAAATTCAACATCACTCAATCTCTCAAAATATGTGCAAAACACAGCCAAATACCTTGTCAGACTCTCACATAGCTAAGTTTCTGATATTTTGGTTTATTCTGCAGGCTCATGAAGAGGGCTTCTACCCAAGTTTCTCTCAGCATTTCTGTTTTTGCATCTTCTATCAGATTGACCCACTAGATTCTGCTTACAATATTCAAGGATTTGTGCAGTCCAGTCACATTCAAAGCTCCCACAGACGAGTTCCAAACACTTAATAAACATGAAGTCAGGCCCTTCACAGCAGTGCCTATACCTCCACTACCAATTATCTATATTAGGTCCTTATAGTATTGCATGTGAGGAAAGAAAGGTTAATTTTGATGTACAGTTTGAGTTTGTAGACCGTCATGGTTATAATGTGGATAGATAGCATCTTGAGACATCTAGTCACGTTGTAGCTTCAGTCGGGATGCAGAAAGAATTGCATGCTGGTATTCATCTCACTTTCTTCCTTTTGTATAACATGGAGCCCTAGCCTATGGAATGGTGCCATTCACATTCAGGGTTACTATTCCCAAGTTAATTAAACTAATTTAGATAATGCTTCATGGGCAAGCCCTAGAGGTTTGTCTCCAAGATGATTATAGATCCTGTCAAGTTGATAAACAACATTAGCTATCACAATTAACATTAATCATAGTAAGTTGTGTTAGTCACAGGAACAGTTGAAATCACACAAGAATGTAGAATGAATACTTTATAAAGAACAAACAATGATTTTAAACACTTTGGAGGTCTCAGAGGAGAAGAGCGACATGATTAGTAGAAACTTTATATAAGCAGTGAGGCCTATTTTCTCCTTCTAAGATGGTACCTTGCTTCTGCATTTTGAGGGGTGGTGGGGCTGTGTCTTCCTCTGATAACAGGATTTGGAAGGGCAGAAAGGAATGAAGTAATTTTGGTAGGAGAGCCTTTATCTCTTTCACCACTTAAGAAGCCCTCAAGACCACATCAGCTCCTAAAGTCCCCAATCTTCATCCTGTCTGACAAGTGTAAAATTTTGCCACCTGAGCTTTGGGCAAGAACCCTCTGATCTCAACAGGTGGCTTCCCCCTCAAGACTCCAAAACGATTGTCAGATAATGAAAACCATCTTAAACAAGCTGGACTTGAAGCTCTACCAAAGACATGTCTAGCACTCATCACCAAGGTCCTCATTCCAGCTCACCAAAAACCATAGTAGGCTATCAAAACCAAAGAAAGCCTGAGAAACTAAATCTGTAACACTTTAATGTGCCAAGGAGAACAATTGCAGTGTCATTGAATCCTGTGGCAGAAAACATTTGTCAAAAGCTAGGGAAATGGAGTAGAACCCACTGTTCAGAGATTCAAAGGGCATATTGTCCTTGCAGAAGACTTGAATTCAGTTCGTAGCATCCACAACAAGCAGCTGACAACCACCTGTAACCATCTGTGACTTTTACTACAGGTTATCCAATGACTTCTTCTGCTCTTCTTTGATATCTTCACTCATTTGCACATATGCTACTAAACACACACACACACACACACACACACACACACACACACCACAATTAAAATAAAATAAACCTTTTTTAAAACTCTAAGAACGCACAAACAAAATATGAGTACTGCTTACTAATGCTGGTCCTAAAAGATATATTTGAGTCTAAAATTACTATATAATTGAGTGTTTAAAACTTTTGTATATAGAGAAGAAAATGCAAAGGAAATTTAGAAAAATATGAGTTATTTCAGAGAGATGAAACACAAAGAAATAAAAACTGTGGGTGAAGATACCCAGTTTCATATTGAGAGTTTGGTTTTGGTCAGCAGCCAAGAAACTTATTCGTTAAATGTTTTCAGCCTTACAGGCTGCGTAGTTTCTGTCATGAACATCAAATACTGGCAATTATAACAATATAAGAGCCACAGAAAATTCATAAAGAAATGGACAGTGCTTCTTAGTATAACTTGAGTTACAAAAAGATGTGCCATGTTTAGACTCTGGGTTATAATTTTCTGCCTGTACTTTGTGAAGTATTGAAATCATGTCCAAAATAATCTTAGAAATTGAAGTAAAAACTGAGAAGCAAGAAGAACATTCAATCATTAGTACTAGAATTTAAAAGAAAGATTTACAAAAAAGAATACATGGTTCTAATTACCTGTGTAGAGGCATGAATCTGATGGAGTTATTGAGTTAGCAATGTTTTCAACAAGACCATACATTTCCTTGAATATTAACATGCTTTGCTTAGAGAATATTTTAAGGAGTCACAAAGGCACAACACTTGGAATAATTTTCCCTTGTACATAGAAGGCAGATGTCTCTTTTGTGTTGTTTGGATTGTGTATGTTTGCATATCCATCTAACCATACAGAGTGGCTGCATGTCCCCGTGTGCACATGGATGTGGTATGTCTTTGTGTGTATGTGTGGGAGGTGTGGGTGTGTGTGTAGTACATGTATATGTGTTTGTGGTGTATGTGTGTGTGTAGTATATGTATGTGTGTTTGTGGTTTGTGTGTGTGTGTGTGTGTGTGTGTAGTATATGTATGTGTGTTTGTGGTTTGTGTGTGTGTGTGTGTAGTATATGTATGTATGTTTGTGGTATATGTGTGTGTGTAGTGTATGTGTGTGTTTCTGGTGTATGTGTGTATGTTTGTGTTTGTGTGTGTGTAGTGTATGTGCGTGTGTTTGTGTGTGTGTGTAATATATGTGTGTGTGTTTGTGTTTGTGTGTGTAGTATATGTGTGTGTGTTTGTGGTGTGTGTGTATGTGTGTGTGTGTGTGTGTAGTATATGTGTGTATATTTGTGGTGTGTGTGTGTGTGTGTGTGTGTGTGTGTGTGTGTGTGTGTGTATGTATAGACCAGAGGCTAATGTCAGATGTCTTCCTTAACTGCTTTGCATTTTACTGAGGCAGAGCCACATGACCTTGAATTCTGTGAATTAGCAGTCTAACTTGCCACCTTACTCTGGATATTCCCTGTTTTCCTCTTCTCTGGGACTGGAATTACAGGTGGGCTGCCAAATGTTCTGACTTTATTTGGATTCTGACTTCTACTTAATACAATGGCAAGTGCTTTGTTTCTTTGTCTACTGAGCTGTCTTCTTCACTCCTGTGTTTCCTTCAAAGCTTATCAGCAAATTCTCTCTGTGTCTAAGTGTTTTTTAATAAAACTCCTTTTCTTCTGAACCACATGTTTAGGAGTGTTGCTTGGAATCAATCACTTCTTCCATGAATATGAGGAGATAGTGTCTTTTTGGTTTCTGCAATTGAAGAACCTAGAACAAGATCTTTACCAATCCTACAACAGATAGAGGCCTTATGTCCAAAATATACAAAGAACTCAAGAAGTTAGACCGCAGGGAGACAAATAACCCTATCAAAAAATGGGGTTCAGAGCTAAACAAACAATTCACAGCTGAGGAATGCCGAATGGCTGAGAAACACCTAAAGAAATGTTCAACATCTTTAGTCATAAGGGAAATGCAAATCAAAACAACCCTGAGATTTCACCTCACACCAGTGAGAATAGCTAAGATCAAAAACTCAGGTGACAGCAAATGCTGGCGTGGATGCGGAGAAAGAGGAACACTCCTCCATTGTTGGTGGGGTTGCAGACTGGTACAACCATTCTGGAAATCAGTCTTGAGGTTCCTCAGAAAATTGGACATTGAAGTGCCTGAGGATCCAGCTATACCTCTCTTGGGTATATACCCAAAGGATGCCCCAACATATAAAAAAGACACGTGCTCCACTATGTTCATCGCAGCGTTATTTATAATAGCCAGAAGCTGGAAAGAACCCAGATGCCCTTCAACAGAGGAATGGATACAGAAAATGTGCTACATCTACACAGTGGAATATTACTCAGCTATCAAAAACAATGACTTTATAAAATTCGTAGGCAAATGGTTGGAACTGGAAAATATCCTCCTGAGTGAGCTAACCCAATCACAGAAAGACATACATGGTATGCACTCATTGATAAGTGGCTATTAGCCCAAATGCTTGAATTACCCTAGATCCCTAGAACAAAGGAAACTCAAGACGGATGATCAAAATGTGAATGTTTCACTCCTTCTTTAAAAGGGGAACAAGAATACCCTTGGCAGGGAAGGGAGAGGCAAAGATTAAAACAGAGACTGAAGGAACACCCATTCAGAGCCTGCCCCACATGTGGCCCATACATATACAGCCACCCAATTAGACAAGATGGATGAAGCAAAGAAGTGCAGACCGACAGGAGCCGGATGTAGATCGCTCCTGAGAGACACAGCCAGAATACAGCAAATACAGAGGCGAATGCCAGCAGCAAACCACTGAACTGAGAATAGGACCCCCGTTGAAGGAATCAGAGAAAGAACTGAAAGAGCTTGAAGGGGCTCGAGACCCCATATGTACAACAATGCCAAGCAACCAGAGCTTCCAGGGACTAAGCCACTACCTAAAGACTATATATGGACTGACCCTGGACTCTGACCTCATAGGTAGCAATGCATATCCTAGTAAGAGCACCAGTGGAAGGGGAAGCCCTGGGTCCTGCTAAGACTGAACCCCCAGTGAACTAGACTGTTGGAGGGAGGGCGGCAATGGGGGGAGGGTTGGGAGGGGAACACCCATAAGGAAGGGGAGGGGAGAGGGGGATGTTTGCCCGGAAACCGGGAAAGGGAATAACACTCGAAATGTATATAAGAAATACTCAAGTTAATAAAAAAAAAAAGAAATGTGCTTTCCCAAAGTTTCAATTATTTTATTGCTCACACTGTTTAAAAATGAAGGCACACAGAGGCTAGCAGCTAGTCTTCACATAGATTATGATAAAGCAGGTAGACGCTCTCTGATCAACATTGGTTCAATTTAAGGTGCCATGTTCATATTTCATATCCCTTTGCTGCTCCTCCTATGTGCATACTACATGCCAACAAAGAAATTAGTTAAAAGCAGTGGACACATTCCTTTCTGCTTTCTAAGGTCCATAATATTCCTACTATCTCAATCATTCTTATATCTGAAGGCAGGGCTCTAAGATTTATGCTTACAAATACTAGGTAGTGTATATAGAGAAACTTAACTTTCTCACATAACATATAAGGTTTGTGTTCTCTGTCACTATAGATTTAATACAAAACTTATTATTAATGTGAGGGAATCTTAATAATCACAATAACTGAGAGGAAGTATTCATGTTTATTTCAGAATATCTGTAATTCAAAAATATCAGCTGTTTGCATGTGATGATGGAGTTGGGTAATCTGGTTAGTTTTAGGGAGTTCCTGAAGCTTTTGAGTCATTAACTTCCTGAGATTTAAGGGCTTCTCTTCAGAATGTAATGTTTCATCTCCCTTTGGAATATTCTGTCTTAAGGGGCATTTCTGTCTAATGGGATGTTTTACCTTTCTTTTCTTTTTTTCTTTTTTCTTTGGATACTTTAGTTATTTACATTTCAAATGTTATCCACATTCCCTCCTCTCCTTTCTGCCCCCCTGCTTCTATGATGATGCCCCCACTCCCATCTACCCACTCCCACCCACCCACTCCCACCTGAACACCCTGGCATTCCCTTACACTGGGAAAACAAGCCTTCACGGGACCAAGGGCTTCTCCAACTGGTGCCAGACAATGCCATCCTCTGCTACATATGCTGCTAGAGCCATGGGTCCCTCCATATGTACTCTTAGGTTGATGGTTTAGTCTCCGGGAGCTCAGGGGGTGCGGGTGAAGAGCAGTGTCTGGTTGGTTGATATTGTTCTTTTTCCTATGGGGTTGCAAACCCCTTCAGTTCTTTCAGTCCTTTTTCTAACTCTCCATTGGGGTCCCTGTGCTCAGTTCAGTGGTTACCTGCAAGCATCCTCATTTGTATCAGTAAGGCTCTGGAAGGGCCTCTAAGAAGATAGCTACATCAGGCTCCTGTCAGCATGCACTTCTTGGCATCCACAATAGTGTCTAGGTTTGGAGTCTGCATATGGTATAGATCCCCAGGTAGCGCAGTCTCTGGATGACCTTTACTTCAGTTCTTGATCCACGCTTTGTACCTGTATTTCCTCCCATGAGTATTTTGTTTCCCCTTTCTAAGAAAGACTGAACCATCCACATTTTGGTCTTCCTTCTTCTTGAGTTTCATATGGTCTGTGAATTGTTTCTTGGGTATCCTGAGTTTTTGGGCTAATATCTACGTATCCATGATTGCATACCAATTGTGTTCTTTTGTGACTGGGTTACTTCACTCAGGATGATATTTTCTAGTTCCATTCATTTGCCTATGAATTTCATGTAGTCATTGTTTTTGATAGCTGGGTAGTAGTCCAATGTGTAGGTATACCACATTTTCTGTATACAATCCTCTGTTGAAGGGCATCTGGGTTCTTTCCAGCTTCTGGCTACTATAAATAAGGCTGCTATGAAAATAGTGGAGCACGTGTCCTTGTTACATGTTGGAGCATCTTTTGAGTATATTCCCAGGAGTGTCATAGCTGGGTCCTCAGGTAGTACTATGTCCAATTTCCTGAGGAACTTCCAGACTGATTTCCAAAGTGGTTGTATCAGCTTTCAATTTCACCAACAATGGAGGAGTGTTCCTCTTTCTCCACATCCTCGCCAGCATCTGCTGTCATCTGAGTTTTATTTCTCTTTAGGATATCCTGTATCTTGATAATGAGCTTCCCTCCAAAATTGAGGGTATTATGTCACAGGAAATTGCTAGATAACATGTGAATTATGTGACATAAAGACATAGGGAGTTGTGTATTCAAAGCATAGAGAGTGATATCTGAAGACAACTGTTTCCTGCCTAAAGGATGTCTATTATCTTTATATTGTTTGGGCATAAGTGCTTGCCATGTAGAGTATCAGTTCTCCTGACTCAGCAGTGTCTATTACACAAAGTTAAGTAGTGCTTGAAATCATGAAAACACTATAAAGATGACCTCTTTTCTCCAAAAAGTCCTCTGCTTCCACAGTATATTACACAGTATATTTCTTTTCTACTTTGATTAGCCAAAGAAACACTTAGGCAGTTGACCTTTGAGGTACACGTGTTGGTGAGTCTGAGATATTTTATTTTACATTTAAGTGTATGTGCTTGATTTTAAAGAGGGTCATAGGTTAAGAGTCTTAACTTTTCTTTGAGTTAGATGATTCACGAAACAATAAGCATAAACACTCATAATATTTCCTAGGAGTTTGGCAGACTTCAAGGCCCAAATAAACAGAATTAAAATAGACTTCACAAAGACAAACCTTGACCATTTCAAGGTAGTAAAAACAAAAATTCATAGAAGATC
Organism: Rattus norvegicus; assembly: GCF_021556685.1. Classification (NCBI taxonomy): domain Eukaryota; kingdom Metazoa; phylum Chordata; class Mammalia; order Rodentia; family Muridae; genus Rattus; species Rattus norvegicus. The sequence goes on along the minus strand of NC_141537.1, from coordinate 114,907,803 downwards.
AATATCTCATATTCTAAACCATTTCAGAGATGAACTCATAACTTAGAATCTCTTTGTCCATCTATCTATCTATCTATCTATCTATCTATCTATCTATCTATCTATCATCTATCTATCTATCTATCTATCTATCTATCTATCTATCTATCTCTACCATCTATCTATATATCATCTATTTATCCATTTGTCTATCTATGTCACTTTCTGTTTGTTATCCATCTATCATTTATCTCTCTGTGTATTTATTTATAGTTCACAATCTGTCTGTCATCCATCAGTATGACATGTACCAATTCATCAAATTTTTTCATTAAAATTTTTGCTTCATTGTCTTTTATAAAAGGGTATTTTCAGACTTTCCCTTCTCTGTATTTATGAGAACTGACAATCATGTCAAGCAACATTATAAAACTAAACTCAAGGGACCTATATGTAGTTTGCATTCAGGGCATGCTCTTATTCTCAGATGTCTAAAAGTTACTGTGGGAACATCTTATGATGGTTGAAGGGGAGGGTTCTCAAAAGTAAATTGAAGACAAATAATAGGATTCAATCTGAGAAAATGTCGGGAAACTCAGTAGGGCACTTTTAGCAGAGGTAGTGATCGTACAGAGTGCCTAAGAATTACCATAGACAAAATGCTTTGTAAAGAATATCCTGCCCTGAAGCTGGAGTTGCGAGGTCAAGGGCTCAGTGCTATTGTAACTGACTCTAAAAAAATAATCACTGGCCAGAGTTAATGGCATTGGATTCTAATTGCAGTTTAATTTCTAATAGTCTGAGTATTCTTGTGTAAACTTATTTAGGATCTCCAGCATTCTTTTCCTTAATAGCTTCTTATCTAACAATGTGTTTTTATTTTCAGTTTTTAAACCAAGATGTATGTAACATCATCATCAACAACAACAACAGGAAAAACAGCTAGAACAACAACAACAAAATCAAGTAATGTCAACACAAGGAAAACAAAATAAAACCCCAAAAGCCACCCAAATAACACTCTCCCCCTCCACACACACATATACACCTATACTAAAGTTCATTCCAGCCTTGGGAGAATTGCCATGCAAGCAAACTTTCTGTAACAAATGATCACAGTGAGCTGAGATATACTCTAGCTGCCCCCTCATATACCTTGTGACAGGGCTTCTGGCAGCTGAATGGTTTCAATTTTTCTCTGTAGTAAGATTGGCCATGAACTCTTGACCTCCATACATCCAACTCTGATTGTTATGATTACAAACATGTGAGCCTATTGCTTTATAGCTACCATCCAAGTGTTCTAACAACCGAATCACATCTTTAGCTGCAAGTGACAGTTGTTTGATAGTATTCTTTCTCTAAGACTCTGCAAGATGAGGGATCCAGGTACCTCCCCAGTTCTGTTTATAATATTGAAACTTCAACTTTTAGTGAAAATATTATTTAAACTGGTCCCAAGGCTCAAGAGTCTGTGCTGAAGCTATTTAGAAGTGAGCAAAACAAACAAACAAACAACAAACAAACAAAAAACCCTGAGTCATAAGTCCCAAAGAGTACCTGAAGGTATACCCCTGAGTAAAGTATAATTTACAATTTCCATGCATTCAAAGATATCCCATATAACAATATTCTGGTATGATTCAAATATAACTACCTTTTATCTTAAAGAAACCATGTATCTTTCTTTGGTAGAAATGTAATCTACTTTCTGCCAGGGCCTACATTGCAATTTTATGTTACATATAAATGTTATCTTTCTTTTCTTTATATTGTCATGGTAAAACATGAACCAGAGTATCTTTTTAAGGAGTTTATTTATGATTATGGTTTCATAATGAGATTTTTTTCTGGTGAGTAGACATGGTGACAGGAACAAGAATGTGAGGGATCATATATTCAACCTGATACAGAAAGAAAGAGAGAACTGAAAAGCATTTTTGCTTTGTTCATTCTCAAAGCCCAAACACAGTGTCATATCCCTAGTAAGGGGCATCTCCTAAGGACTCCATAACTTCCCCAAGTAGTGTTACTAACTGAGGACCAAGTATTCAAATGCAGGATCCTATGAGGGACTTTTTCCATTCAAATGGTTATTATGATGTACATTACTGGTTAACTACAGAAACTTGTTTTAACTTTTTAAAATCACCTCAATATGCTCATTTGTATCTTTCATTTTTCCCTATATTAACATATATACCTCAGCTTCCACATTTTGCATATAACAGCATTTCCTGTATTCGAGAGATGTTTAGAATTAGAATTGCAATTTAATTCTAGCTAGTGAGTTTTGAGAAGAAATTTCAAATGGGACTTTAAAAAGATTTTATTTATCAATTTATTTAATTAATTTATTTGTATGAATATTTTGCTTGTATCTATGTATACACACTGTTTGCATGCCTAATGTCCAAAGGTATCAGAAGAGGAGTTCAGGTCTCCCAGAACTGGAATTACATATGGTTTTAAGCCACCATGTGGGTTCTGGGAATTTATAAATAAATAATATCTTACATGAGATGGAAGAGTGAAAGGAAACCCCACATTAAAATGTATAATGTGTTTGTTTTTGGCAACTGTGAAACTTCACAATGGGACAGCTATCCATGACATTGCACATGAAACCTAGTCATGAATTCCAATCTTCGCTCTGTTGCATTTGCCAGTGAATTCCTTCCACGTCTTTCCTTCAATAGAAGAAGGAAACCCTTCAATTTTACGAAAATGGCCTTTGGGCGATGGCTAGGCAGTAAAATTGCACATTGCTTTTTCAGAGGACTGGTATTTAATTCCAAGCACCTATGTGAGAAAGTTCATAACTACCTGAAAAATCCAGTTGTGGGACTCTGATGTCTTCTTTTGTCTGTAGTCTACTGCACTTATGGACACACATTGACACACATGCACACACATAATTAAAAATGATTTTGAAAGGAGTAAAAATGCTCTCAATCACTGAGATTATGGGATGGAAGAGAAAACATCAAGAAACATTCATTTTGTAGACAATATTATCCCTATCAGATTTGTGCTGGGAAGTTAGATTCAATATGAAGAAATTCAGAATGAAGAGAAAATGTCTCTCCTGCACACCACCTACATACATTAAGAGTTTTACAAGTCTGAGTCATGCTTGCAGCTTCCGGTTCAGTGAAGGCACAATCAGGGGCTCCTTGCTTTACACAGTAAGGTCCCTAGTTTGACAACCTGAAGAAGTTAACAGGTTTGAAATGGTTTATTGACTGTAATAGTAACACATGCTTTTGCCTACTCAACTGTGAATTCTTTATTCATAATACTGCAGTTATCTCCATGGGAGAAGCGCAGCATTTCTCATTGAAATGTCTTACTCCCCCTAAATTCCAGCTGGTTTTTCTACTAGACAGGAAATCAGTTGCTTACAGCTTGATGGATAGAAAATGAGGCCAGCGAACCTCCGAAGCATTGGCCTCTTGTTTATTTCTTTTATTTTGAATTGGATTCATGGTTGGATCCAAACAAAAGGCACTGAGTAATTTCATGGATGACTGATATTGACAGTGGCAGGGGGAGTAACTTCAAATCTGGATTAGATGTCTATTTGGTAGGGAGAAATCTTTGCCCCCGTTGCAAAGAAAAGGGTCACATGTAATCAACCCGCTACTAGAATGCTAGCCGGGACTCTAATGTTTGGTGGCATCTCACAGATTGAACGGTGACCTCAACAAGAGCAATAGTGAAGTGGAGCTTCCTGAGGGGAATGCCCATGTAGTTAAACACACAGATAGTCCTGATACACTTCATAAAGGGAGTGCTTAAAAAAACTGTTTGGGACAGGAGAGGTGGCTCAGGGGTTAAGAGCACTGGCTGCCTTTTCAGAGTCCCTGAGTACCATTGCCATATCCACATGGCCGCTCGCAACCATGTGTAACGCCAATTCCAGGAGAACACATTCTTCTGGCCTTCAAGTGCAAGCAAAACATCCGTACACATAAAAAAAAACTATATTCATTTAAAAAGGATTTTGTCATTTATTTTTGTGTCCACTATGTGTCTATGTTACTGTATGCTGTGTTCTCGCAGGTACCTATGGAGGTGAGAAGAAGCTATCATCCCCCTGGGAGCTGGAGTTAAAGGTAATTGTGAGCCACCTGACATGGTTGTTTGGTACAAAACCTAGGTTCTTTGCCAGAACAGCAAACATTCATAATCACTGAACCATCTCTCTTGCCTTTCTTTCGGCTCTGAAGTTCACAGAGAAAATTAGTTTCTCTGGGAAAGGGATAAGTAGCTTATCCTATTCAGAATATGCAAGAGTATTGAGCATTACTATCCTTTGTGCGTATGCACCTAGTTTTATGTGCAGAAAAGCACTTTTAAAGAGTCTGGAATCTATAATGGAAGACCTTATTTTTATTATTTATCGTTTTGGATCTATACTGTCACGAGTGATTTTGAACACCTCAGAGTTCATTCCTTGATTGGGAGCCACATTATCTTTCCCCAAGACTCCTTATTACAAAATCCTCTTACTGCTCTTTCTTTATTAGATGTCTGACCAGATTATTATTCACTGCCACTTATCAGTATGCATCTTAACCTGAGGCCATTTCTCTGTAGGAGACAAAATAAAAAAAATTAAGGTGTAGTTTTTGAAGATTTGTCAGTGGGAAAATTTCTTTCAGTCATTATGACAATCCATGCAAAGAATGTTAAGGGTACACATGTCCTGCCGCTCTCCCTTATCCTGTGATGGCAGGCCTGAATCAGGGCACAATTCTTCTTCTTCACCTGTTGTTCATTATGGAATCACACCATAGAGAGGGAAAGAGAGGAGGGGGAGGGAAAGGGGAAGGGGAGGGAGAGGGGAAGGAAAGGGAGAGGGAGGGGGAGAGAGAGAGAGGAGAGAGAGAGAGAGGAGAGAGAGGAGAGAGAGGAGAGAGAGAGAGAGAGAGAGAGAGAGAGAGAGAGAGAGAGAGAGAGAGAATTCTCATGGTAACTGAGTTCTAAACTGAAAGAACAAAGGCAAGATGGAAAATTCTGAGGTTTCTCTTATGTTTGATGGTGGTATGATCTGACCTTTAACATGATCAAGTTAAAGATCTAGGTTGATGCAAGTAAGTATGTTTTGATTGTCACAATGGTAGGAATGTCTAAGTATTTGAGGATCATATTCATGGTGTCTGCATCATGTGTGTGTGTGTGTCTGTGTGTGTTTGCAAGTGTGTATGTATGAAGAAGTCAGAGAAAAAGCTCAGGTATAATTTATCAAGTTTCTACTACTTTTGTTGTTTATATGTGGTTTGCAACAAGGTCTTCAAGGGGCTGGAACTTAATAAGTAAATACTACAGGTTTGGTCAGAAAGTCCTAGAAGTTTGCCTGTTTTCAGCTTCCCAGAGCTAGAATTACAAGAGTGTGCCTATAAAAGCTTGCTGACTTTTCTGAATATATTTATTTTTATATGGATTCTGGGGCTGAAACTCAGGTCCTCATCCTTTTAAAACTTTTTTTCTGCTTAGCTCTCTCACTACCCCTGGGAGCTGAATATTAAAACTGTTTCTACAGGGATAAGAATCTGGAAATTCTCTGACTCATCTCTGTTATTGGTGCCTTATTTACTTTTTAAAGGATTTGGATCTTTTCTCATAATGTTCTAATGTTCTTATCTGAATTCTAAAGATATTAATTTTCATGGTGTCAACCCAAAAGTTGTTCTGAGAAAGTTGGTTTATCTTGTTGAATTACATCAGTTTGCTCTGGAATTTCTTAATTTTAAGGCAAGTCTCCTGAGAAACCTTTTGATTCCCTTATTTTTATCTATCATATGTGCCATTTAACTTTAATTGTCATATTGGTACAATGTAGAATCTTGGAAAAAGTCTCCATGAGGAATTCTCTACCTTGGTTGGCCTGTGGGCATGCCATCCAGGTATTGTCTTAAGATCATTGATATGGGAAGACTCAGCTCACTGTGGGTAACACCATTCTGTAGGCAGGGATCCCTAAGTGTGGTTAAATCAAGGTGACCAGCAGCCAGCAAACAAGTGAACATTCCTTTCTTCTTACTCTTGACTATGGATATGATATGACTATCTCTTTGAATTTCCCATCTTGACACACTCAGACATAGATTTTGGGGATCAAACTCTGGTTTGTTAAGACAAACTCATGATTGTAAGGAAAATAACTGTACCTATCCTTCTATTTGGAGTTGAAAGGACAATATGATGGTAGACTAATGGCTTCCTGAAGGAAAGTGGAAGACTGCTAGCTTCTGCCATTAGCATTGAAACTGATTTCTGACTAATATGAACTTAGTTTGAATCCAGTGGCTATTTCTTTAATTCATATGTTCTGAAGTGCTACCCATATTTTTAGATTTATTCATTACCCATTGTCTCTGTTGGATCTCTTGCCATGATACCTAGATCTGCTATTCATAGTAGAAAGACAAAGGTGACAAATGGAGGCAAGAGGTTAAGGGAATAAATTGCACAGCTATGATGAATGTTCTTATTTTTTCTTCTGTTGAAGAAACCTAAAAGTAGGTATTTTCTTCTACCTATGGCTCCATTTCCTACCCAGGGATCCCTACAGTGAAGCATCTTCTGTATTTGATGTACCATTCCACTCAAAGAAAAATGTAAGACAAAATTAGCAATTTATCTATTGGCAGCAAATTTACATAATTTAAAATATGCCTCAGACTCTTAATTTTAGATTTTTCATGGTTCTTTTCTCTTCTCATTTAATGACAAAGGGTATCAAATATAAGTCATTATAAATGATAGTCAAGCTCTACTACTCAGCTGCATACCAAGCCTCATATAAGAGGTTCCTTATTCTCTTTCTCATCAAACGACTATGTGAATGTTAAGTGGTTTTTGTCTTAAGCTTTTCCTGTTTTATATTATTATCTTGATTTTTAGCTTAGCTTTTACTTTTATATATTTCTAAATCATCTGTTTTATTTATTCTAGAAATTTAGCCAAATTGATTTGTTAATATTCCAATACATTATTAAATATCCATCACTTTTTTCTAATGTTCGATTTTTTCTGTTAATTACTGTTTTTTATGTTTAATTACTGTTTATTTCTACTATACTGCTTTAAGTTGACAATTATTTATTTCCTTATATTCCCCAATTTCTGGATTTAGATATTACATTCTGACTAGTTTTATGGCAAGTTAATGTAAGTTAGAGTTAACTGAAAGGAGCAAACTTCAATTGAAAAAAATACCTTTATAGGATCCAGCTATAGGGCATTTTCTCAATTAGTAATTGGTGTGTGAAAGCTCAGCTCATTGTAGGTTGCACCATCCTTGGGGAGGTGGTCCTGGGTTCTATAAGAAAACAGGTTGAGCAAGCCAGTAAGCAGCACTCCTCTATGACCTAGGCAGTAGCTCTGACCTTCATGTTTCTGTCCTGTTTGAGTTCCTGTCCTGACTTCCTTCAATGATAGAGTAAGGTGTAGAAGAGTAACCAAAACGATCCCTTTCCTCCCCAACTTGCTTGTGGCATTTCATCACAGTGATAATAACTTTAATTAGACATATTGCATTCTATGGTATCCTCAATTATTCTAAATTGATTTTTATGTGTGTTCATGTATATTTATCTATCTATATCATTGTTGTAATCTTATCCTTACATTGCAAGTGGATGTCTTTCAGGTGGGTTTGACGAGAGGGCTCTTAGGTCCTCCTGCTTGCATGGCGAACACATTACTGAATTAGGCATCTTTCCAGCCAAAATTCATTCATAATGAATACTTTTCTCTCTGTCAAGTGATTCTTTGGCAGTGTATATATGCTACATTTCTGTACATCTCCTCTTAAATCCTGGCAATATCTCTGAACTATTCCTTTTCAACTCTTTGTATATTCTTTCTAGAAGAGTACAGATGCACTGAGAGATATTTCTGTGTCCTTGATACTCTTTGATGTTCTTTGGTTGGCCTCAGTCCATTTCCATTCTAGTTTTTTTTCTGCTTTGATAGAAATACCCTAACAAAAACAACTTAGATGAAAACAGGTTTATTCAGTTTACAACTCCAGTTTACAGTCCATTACTGTGGGGAAATCATAGTGAAACATTGTTATATTGTGTATATTGTTATATCCACAGTAAAGAGTATAAAAATGAATGATAACATACCTAGTAGCCAGTTCTACTTCTCTATTCCTAATAGCTCATGATCCACTGGCTAGAGAATGGTGCCATCCTGAGTAGACTGGTCCTTTTCACATCAATCAAGGCACTCAAGAAAATTCTTCATAGACATGCCACAGGCCATCCTGCTCTAGAATATTCCTCATTGGGACTATCTTCTCAGGTGACAATAGATTGTGGCATGGGACAAATAAAACCACCACTAGTGCCTATCGTACTTGAGAGCCATTGAGTTCATTTCCAGTGGTTACTACTCAAATAAAGATGTTAAGTGTGCTACACTCTTCATTTGTTTCATCACCTCTAACTTTCTTCATGTCTTTCAAGTCCTCTATATCTTAACTTTTTCTGGCTTATTTTCTGGATTTATTCTTGCAGAATCACATATTTTCTCATTTCACTGAGAGGAAGCTTTCTTGTTTCAGATTTACTTCCAGTCTTATTTTCCTTATGCCTTCATATATGGTATATACAACAGCTGTACCTTCACAGCTGTGCTATGTTAGTAAAGCACTATCCAAGGTTTTATGTTTGATATTCCTTCATCTCTTTGCTATTGCCCCTTTGTTGATTTCAGTGAGTACTTGTGCAAACAGTCTGGCAGAAATGAAGCTATTCCAAAGCAACACTTTCATCCCTCAATCTGACTATCAAAGTATTGAAAAAATGTCCCCCTCCCCAGAAATGAGAATTTCCTCAGAAAACTTCTACTTGGAGAATGAAGTTTTACCACTAGGTACTTGTCTCCTGAAGAGAGATTTGTAACTTCTCAAATAAGTTTAAAAGATTAGACTGAAACCAAGGCAATGATGGATCAGTGATGGAAAGAACCACGCCTTGACTAGGACTGCTTAGGTGAGCATATACCTGTCTCTTTAACATTTCATCTCAGTTCAGGATGCTGATTATGGGCTGAAGGAGGTAGGGCCTCACTGGATCTCTTTATTGTCTTCCCAGTATGGCTATATTGAATGTATTCCCCTTTTCTATTTCTTACCACTATCCTTACTGATTCACTTGATCTCTCAAGAATGGATGGCTAACCTTGATTTCTTGGGGTACAAACCATGATCCTCTTTGGTAATACTTCTGGTACTGCCTGTTACATTCATTTTCATTTGCAGACGGCCTTTCTATTCTTTTCATCACATGCTCTTAAAATCATCCAGCAACGCAGAACTAGAGAAAGGACTACTAATTTGTGAAGTTTGCTTCTGTCTGTCATAATAGAGTGAGGAATGTGATCTATTCTTCATCATCTGTAGCCAACATTCCCCTTGAACTTCAGCCAGTCTTGGGAACATGCTGCATATTCAGAGTTGCTCTCAAACCCACAGTCCTGCGTCCTCATTTTACCCAGGCATCTTTTGGGGGTGAGCAACCATACTGATGTGTTACTAGGAAGACCTTTCAGTTCCAGAGAAGACAGATTTTAAATGACAACCACAGTAGATCTTAAACTATTCAAAAAGCACTAAAGAAATGCCAGTGTGTTTAAACTGTGAAAAAAATCTATATATTGTCACACACACTTGACTTTGCAGCACACACGGCTTAAATGGCAGAAGAAAAAATGATGGCTCTACCCCAAGTTGAAATGCTGGGAATCTGTGTCTATGGTCCCTTCTGCTTCTTGACTAATGTTTCTGTCTCTATAATGGTAAGGGATATTCTCCTGTAAATGTCTCCTCCTGGTATCTACTGTGTTTCTCTGGGGAAAAAGAGAAAGAAAGAAAAGGAAAAGGAAGAAAAAAAGATGAAACTTGAGGATATAGTACATATAATATACTCTGAGATAAATAACTGGGAAGATTTATTTTATTCTATCTATGTGTTATGTGTCTCTTTCTGTGTATATGTGCACAAATGCCTGTGTGCATGCACATGCACATGCACATGTGGGTATGTGCATTATGACAATGAGGGCTGGAAGAAGGCATCAGATACCTTGGAGCTGAAATTATAGGCTCTTGGGAACAACCTGACACGGGTTTTGGCAATTGAGCTCTATCACTCTTATGGAGAAATAAGCACTCTTAACTGCTGAGGCATCACTCCAGTACCTAAAACATAGATATTTCAGAATGGGAAGTAGCTCAAAGAGTTCTATGTTAAGTAATATATCAAAAAGTAACTTTAAGTAATGAACCTGTAACAGTTATTTATTTATTGCAGAAAACTGAGTCCTACTCTAAAATACCAGCACTTGATTCAATGTGGTTTGGAATTTTGGCACATTATCCTATGTAACTTTTAAAAAACATTCTTTAATCATTTTTTATAGGCCAGACTTTATCCCCCTCTCGGTCTACCCTCTGATTGTTCTACATCTGACACCTCCTCTTGACCCCATCTCCAAGAGGTTGTTCCCCTCCACCAACCCTGCCCCCGCGACTCCACAAGACCTCTCCACTTACTGGGGCTCCAAGTCTCTTGTGTTTAGGTGCATTTTCTCTGACTGAGTCCAGATCCAGCAATCTTCTGCTGTGTATGTGTTGGGAGCCTCATATCAGTTGGTGTGTGCTGTCTGGTTGGTGGTTCAGTGTCTGAGAGATCCCAGGGACTAGGTTAGTTGAGATTGTTGGTCTTTCTATAGGGTCGCTCTCCTCCTCAGCTTCTTCCAGGTTTCCCTAATTCAACCACAGGAGTCACCAACTTCTATCCATTGGTTGGATATAAATATCCAAATCTGAATCTTTCAGCTGCTTGTTGGGTCTTTCTGAGGGCAATCATAATAGGTCCCTGTTTGTAAGCAGACCATTGCATCAGTAATAGTGTCAGGCCTTGGGGCCTCTCCCGAAACTGATCCCAATTTGTTCCTGTCACTGAGCCTCCTTTTCCTCAGGCTCTTCTCCATTGTTGTCTCTGCAGTTTTTTTTTCAGATAGGAACAATTCTGGGTCAGTGTTTTTGACTGTGGAATGGCAACTCCACCCCTCCACTTGATGTGCTATCTTTTTACTGGAAGTGGACTCTGCCCACTGTAGGGCATTTCATCTAAGGCTCCTCCCTCTAAAACCTGAGAGTCTCTCATCTCCCAGGTCTCCAGTACATTCTAGAGGGTTCCCCCATCTCCTACCTCCTGATGTTGACTGTTTCCATTTTTTTCTGCTGACCTTCAGGGCTTCAGTCCTGTCCTCTTCCCCCAATAGCTTATCATGTTCCCCTCCCCATGTCCTCTTTCCTACCCAGGTCCCCCCCCGCCCCAATAATGCCACCCCATCCCTCCTCCTGTGATTGCTTCCTTCTCCCTCCCAAGTGGGATTGAGGCATCCTCACTTGTGCCCTTTGGCTTCTTAGCCTTCTTAAGTTCTGTGGATTGTATCCTGGGTATTCTGTACTTTCTTTGTCCAATATCCACTTATTAATGAGTACGTACCATGCGTGTCTTATTAGGTCTGAGTTACCTCACTCAGGATCATGTTTTCTAGTTTATTTCATTTGCCTGTGAGACTCATGATGTTCTCATTCTCAATAGCTGAATAGTATTCCATTGTGCAAATGAACCATATTTTTTGTATCCATTAGCTCCTAGCTATCACAAATAAGGCTACTAAGAACATACAGACACTTGATCTTTAACAAAGAGGTCAAAAATATACAATGGAAAAAATAAAACATCTTCAAAAATGGTGCCGATCTATCTGACAGTCTATATGTAGAAAATGAAAATAGATCCATGTTTATCACCCTGCACAAAGCTCAAATCCAAGTGGATCAAGACCTCAACAAAACACTGATATAGTGAATGTAATAGGAAGAAGCCGGAACACATTGGCACAGGTGGAAATTTCCTAAACAAAACTCCAACGGCTCAGGCTCTATGACCAAGAATTGATGAATGGGACCTCTTGAAACTGGAAAGCTTTTGTAAGGCAAAGGACATAGTCAATAAGACAAAATAGCAACTTACAGATTGGGAAAGAAATCTTCACTACCCCCATATCTGAGAGAGGACTAATATCCAAAATATATAAAGAACTCAAGAAGCTAACCACCAAGAAACCAAACAACCCAATCAAAAAATGGGGTATAGAACTAAACAGAGAATTCACAAGAGGAGTCTCGAATGGTGGAGAAGCACTTACAAAGATGTTCGAAGTGTTTAGGCATCAGGGAAATGCAAATCAAAATGACCCTGAGATGCTGTTCCTACTGCTTATTTCTTTACTTACATCAGAGTCAGCTTATTTAGACTTCCATCATGGACAGAAGAGCAGGAGTGTGCCATCAGGATTCATCATTGCACTGTAACTGTTGAGACATCTAGTTTCATAGATTGAACAATTCCAGGATTCTTGGCTGGTCAGGTATAAAGCAGTCATTTTAAACTACCAAGACTTTATTGTTTAAACCAGTCTAATAGATCCAATTATATATAATGATATATCATTCTATTTGTTCTTTTCCTCTAGAGATCCTGAGTAATAGTACTCAGTAGTAGTAAGCACTACTTAATACTAAGAGTAGTAGTACTCTTTACTACTTGGCTTTACCTCCCAAGCTTCTCTAAGGATGAACACACACATGTATGTCCCTGCCAACTATTCCTTCTCTTAAGACACTGTGGATATCAGGAACTAGAGCATAAATCAATCACCAGTTTTGTGACAAGAGATTGAAACTACCCCCAGGCAACACTGGGATGACTATTCTCTCCTTTGAAATAAGAAAACAGTTATAGATGAAGCAGTGGTGTGCATCAGCAGGAAGCATAATAGTCCCCCAGCTATTGGGCCACCTTGCAGAATGTGAGTGGAGAAACAATGGGAGAGGTTGTACTTTGATTAGAACTGCTTATTTATGTATACATTTTGCCTCTTGCCATAATTCTTACTAGATTCAACCAAAACTCTTTGTGCTCCAAATGGGTTGAATATGGCTATACTGCTTCACTGGTTCCTTTTTAAATATAACTATCAAATAGTCACTATTTCTGCTTTTCACAATTCCATGTTCCTTAATTGGTGTGTTGGGGGTGATGGCTGACCATAGCCAGTTGAGGTTGCAAAAGCCTTCCTTCCCACTAAAACTTCTCATAATAGAATTAATGTTTTAAGTGAAAAGAGAAGTCAGATTTAAATTTTCAATTATCACATAGAAAATTTCCTACAGGATGGGTCAAATTTTCATCAAGATATATTTTAATCAGCTGTTAAAGTAAAGGTAAAACCCTAAGCTACAGAGCGATTATTGAACATGCTGGATTTTACAAAGATAATTCAGTATGATTAATGAGCAAAGAAAAGAGGAAAGAGCGTGAAAACGGAAGGGGATGTGTCATCTGGGGACTAAGCCGTTAATATTCATTTGAAATGTTAAAATTTCCATTTTAACTCTCCAATGAAGGCTGCACAAAGAGGTTTGTTTTATTTTTGTGTTGGGCAAAAAGAGGAAAGAAAGGGATTTATTTTCTGTCCATGACAACAATAGCATGAAAATGAGAACTTTCAATTGAGCAAATTCAGCAAAAGCAGGAACTGAAGACCAAAGAAAGTTCCAGAAATATCTGAAGCATCCCAGAATTATAAGAACTTGGCTCCAGTCTTTCCAATATGAAGTTTCCTATAGCCATAGTGGGATGTGTGGGTGACCCCCTTAACGTGGTACCTCATGTTATAACTAGAGGGGACCTCTAATTTATTTACTGATAATTGTGTAAAATCTGTACGTTCTGTATAGAATCATGTGGTGTCCAATATTTCTTATCTAGTCAATAATTTCATATTTTTATATTTTGCTGTTAAGAAGTTTTGTCAGAAAAATAAATGATGTAAGTAGCCTGACAGCACCTTTAGTGAAAGTTAATGAGGACTGAAAAGATGGATGAGTCAGTTGGCAAAGTGCTTCTTTTGCAAGGGTAAGAGCTAAGGTCAATCCCCAGCACCTATATACATAAAAAGAATAAAAAAAAATAGTCGTGGTTGCACACCTTGCAATCCCAGTGGTGGGCAGGCAAAGACTACTGGGTCCCTGGACTCACTGGATGGAAGCCTCACTTATACACAAGTTCAAGAACAAGTAAGAAATCTGTCTCAAAACCAAAACAAAATTTAAGAGAAAACAAGGTGGATGACACATGAGCAATGATTGACCTCTGGCCTCCATACATGTGGAAAGTGTATTGCCACACATACAAAGTCCTCACATGAACAAACAGCAGCATGTATGCACAGACACAGAGAAAAGTCTTGATTTATTCATCCACCAAATATGTGTGACTTGACCTGATAGCATAATTAAGGTTGTTCCAAATAATGTATTCTGATGTATAATTGACTACCTAAACTTTTGTAGTCCCATGACAAAAGGAAATCATAAATCAAGGCATTTTCCAAACATATTATAGGGGACATCATGTAGCCTGTTATAGCAAAGTAGACATCAAATTTGATCATACAATATTCTTAGATTCAGAGAGGTTGAAAACTGTCTGTTAAGTTTGTATGTTCTAAAATTTTTATCTGAGAGTTGAGTGATATCATATCACATGCAGAAGTAGATGATTAATGGCCACTAAGAGGACAAAGATAATTTGAGTCTGGATCTACAACATTCCAATCTTCCACAATTACAATTTTTTTTTACATTTTATTTTTTTTATTAACTTGAGTATTTCTTATATACATTTCGAGTGTTATTCCCTTTCCCGATATCCGGGCAAACATCCCCCTCCCCCTCCCCTTCCTTATGGGTGTTCCCCTCCCAACCCTCCCCCCATTGCCGCCCTCCCCCCAACAGTCTAGTTCACTGGGGGTTCAGTCTTAGCAGGACCCAGGGCTTCCCCTTCTACTGGTGCTCTTACTAGGATATTCATTGCTACCTATGAGGTCAGAGTCCAGGGTCAGTCCATGTATAGTCTTTAGGTAGTGGCTTAGTCCCTGGAAACTCTGGTTGCTTGGCATTGTTGTACATATGGGGTCTCGAGCCCCTTCAAGCTCTTCCAGTTCTTTCTCTGATTCCTTCAACGGGGGTCCTATTCTCAGTTCAGTGGTTTGCTGCTGGCATTCGCCTCTGTATTTGCTGTATTCTGGCTGTGTCTCTCAGGAGCGATCTACATCTGGCTCCTGTCGGTCTGCACTTCTTTGCTTCATCCATCTTGTCTAATTGGGTGGCTGTATATGTATGGGCCACATGTGGGGCAGGCTCTGAATGGGTGTTCCTTCTGTGTCTGTTTTAATCTTTGCCTCTCTATTCCCTGCCAAGGGTATTCTTGTTCCCCTTTTAAAGAAGGAGTGAAGCATTCACATTTTGATCATCCATCTTGAGTTTCATTTGTTCTAGGCATCTAGGGTAATTCAAGCATTTGGGCTAATAGCCACTTATCAATGAGTGCATACCATGTATATCTTTCTGTGATTGGGTTAGCTCACTCAGGATGATATTTTCGAGTTCCAACCATTTGCCTACGAATTTCATAAAGTCGTTGTTTTTGATAGCTGAGTAATATTCCATTGTGTAGATGTACCACATTTTCTGTATCCATTCCTCTGTTGAAGGGCATCTGGGTTTTTCCAGCTTCTGGCTATTATAAATAAGGCTGCAATGAACATAGTGGAGCACGTGTCTCTTTTATATGTTGAGGCATCTTTTGGGTATATGCCCAAGAGAGGTATAGCTGGATCCTCAGGCAGTACAATGTCCAATTTTCTGAGGATCCTCCTGACTGATTTCCAGAATGGTTGTACCAGTATGCAATCCCACCAACAATGGAGGAGTGTTCCTCTTTCTCCACATCCTTGCCAGCATCTGTTGTCCCCTGAGTTTTTGATCTTAGCCATTCTCACTGGTGTGAGGTGAAATCTCAGGGTTGTTTTGATTTGCATTTCCCTTGTGACTAAAGATGTTGAACATTTCTTTAGGTGTTTCTCAGCCATTCAGCATTCCTCAGCTGTGAATTCTTTGTTTAGCTCTGAACCCCATTTTCTAATAGGGTTATTTGTTTACCTGCGGTCTAACTTCTTGAGTTCTTTGTATATTTTGGATATAAGGCCTCTATCTGTTGTAGGATTGGTAAAGATCTTTTCCCAATCTGTTGGTTGCCGTTTTGTCCTAACCACAGTGTCCTTTGCGTTACAGAAGCTTTGCAGTTTTATGAGATCCCATTTGTCGATTCTTGATCTTAGAGCGTAAGCCATTGGTGTTTTGTTTAGGAAATTTTTTCCAGTGCCCATGTGTTCCAGATGCTTCCCTAGTTTTTCTTCGATTAGTTTGAGTGTGTCTGGTTTGATGTGGAGGTCCTTGATCCACTTGGACTTAAGCTTTGTACAGGGTGATAAGGATGGATCGATCTGCATTCTTCTACATGTTGCCCTCCAGTTGAACCAGCACCATTTGCTGAAAATGCTATCTTTTTTCCATTGGATGGTTTTGGCTCCTTTGTCAAAAATCAAGTGCCCATAGGTGTGTGGGTTCATTTCTGGGTCTTCAATTCTATTCCACTGCTCTATCTGCCTGTCTCTGTACCAATACCATGCAGTTTTTATCACTATTGCTCTGTAATACTGCTTGAGTTCAGGGATAGTGATTCCCCCTGAAGTCCTTTTATTGTTGAGGATAGCTTTAGCTATCCTGGGTTTTTTTTATTCCAGATGAATTTGCAAATTGTTCTGTCTAACTCTTTGAAGAATTGGATTGCTATTTTGATGGGGATTGCATTGAATCTGTAGATTGCTTTTGGTAAAATGGCCATTTTTACTATATTAATCCTGCCAATCCATGAGCATGGGAGATCTTTCCATCTTCTGAGGACTTCTTCAATTTCCTTCTTCAGTGTCTTGAAGTTCTTATTGTACAGATCTTTTACTTGCTTTGTTAAAGTCAAACCGAGGTACTTTATATTATTTGGGTCTATTACAAAGTGTGTCGTTTCCCTAATTTCTTTCTCGGCTTGTTTCTCTTTTGTATAGAGGAAGGCTACTGATTTATTTGAGTTAATTTTATACCCAGCCACTTTGCTGAAGTTGTTTATCAGCTTTAGTAGTTCTCTGGTGGAACTTTTGGGATCACTTAAATATACTATCATATCATCTGCACATAGTGATATTTTGACTTCTTCTTTTCCAATCTGTATCCCCTTGACCTCCTTTTGTTGTCTGATTGCTCTGGCTAGAACTTCAAGAACTATATTGAATAAGTAGGGAGAGAGTGGGCAGCCTTGTCTAGTCCCTGATTTTAGTGGGATTGCTTCAAGGTTCTCTCCATTTAGTTTAATGTTAGCAACCGGTTTGCTGTATATGGCTTTTACTATGTTCAGGTATGGGCCTTGAATTCCTATTCTTTCCAGGACTTTTATCATGAAGGGGTGTTGTAGTTTGTCAAATGCTTTCTCAGCGTCTAATGAAATGATCATGTGGTTTTGTTCTTTCAGTTTGTTTATATAATGGATCATGTTGATGCTTTTCCGTATATTAAACCATCCCTGCATGCCTGGGATGAAGGCTACTTGGTCATGGTGGATGATTGTTTTGATGTGCTCTTGGATTCGGTTTGCCAGAATTTGTTGAGTATTTTTGCGTCGATATTCATAAGGGAAATTGGTCTGAAGTTACCTTTCTTTGTTGTGTCTTTGTGTGGTTTAGGTATAAGAGTAATTGTGGCTTCGTAGAAGGTATTCGGTAGTGATCCATCTGTTTCAATTTTGTGGAATAGTTTGGATAATATTGGTATGAGGTCTTCTATGAAGCTTTGATAGAATTCTGCACTAAACCCGTCTGGACCTGGGCACTTTTTGGTTGGGAGACCTTTAATGACTGCTTCTATTTCCTTATGAGTTATGGGGTTGTTTAACTGGTTTATCTGTTCCTGATTTAACTTCAGTACCTGGTATCTGTCTAGGAAATTGTCCATTTCCTGAAGATTTTCAAGTTTTGTTGAATATAGGTTTTTATAGTAAGATCTGATGTTTTTTGGAATTTCCTCTGAATCTGTTGTTATGTCTCCCTTTTCATTTCTGATTTTGTTAATTTGGACGCACTCTCTGTGTCCTCTCATTAGTCTGGCTAAGGGTTTATCTATCTTGTTGATTTTCTCAAAGAACCAACTTTTGGTTCTGTTGATTCTTTCTATGGTCCTTTTTGTTTCTACTTGGTTGATTTCAGCTCTGAGTTTGATTATTTCCTGCCTTCTACTCCTCCTGGGTGTATTTGCTTCTTTTTGTTCTAGAGCTTTTAGGTGTGCTCTCAAGCTGCTGACATATGCTCTTTCCTGTTTCTTTCTGCAGGCACTCAGCGCTATGAGTTTTCCTCTTAGCACAGCTTTCATTGTGTCCCATAAGTTTGGGTATGTTGTACCTTCATTTTCATTAAATTCTGAAAAGTTTTTAATTTCTTTCTTTATTTCTTCCTTGACCAGGTTATCATTGAGTAGAGCATTGTTCAATTTCCAAGTATATGTGGGCATTCTTCCTTGATTGTTATTGAAGACCAGTTTTAGGCCGTGGTGGTCCGATAGCACGCATGGGATTATTACTATCTTTCTGTACCTGTTGAGGCCTGTTTTTTGACCAATTATATGGTCAATTTTGGAGAAAGTGCCATGAGGAGCTGAGAAGAAGGTATATCCTTTTGCTTTAGGATAGAATGTTCTATAAATATCCGTTAAGTCCATTTGGCTCATGACTTCTCTTAGTCTGTCTACATCTCTGTTTACTTTCTGTTTCCATGATCTGTCCATTGATGAGAGTGGGGTGTTGAAATCTCCCACTATTATTGTGTGAGGTGCAATGTGTGTTTTGAGCTTTAGTAAGGTTTCTTTTACATATGTAGGTGCCCTTGTATTTGGGGCATAGATATTTAGGATTGAGAGTTCATCTTGGTGGATTTTTCCTTTGATGAATATGAAGTGTCCTTCCTTATCTTTTTTGATGACTTTTAGTTGAAAACTGATTTTATTTGATAATAGAATGGCTACTCCAGCTTGCTTCTTCTGACCATTTGCTTGGAAAATTGTTTTCCAGCCTTTCACTCTGAGGTAATGTCTGTCTTTGTCTCTGAGGTGTGTTTCCTGTAGGCAGCAGAATGCAGGGTCCTCGTTGCATATCCAGTTTGTTAATCTATGTCTTTTTATTGGGGAGTTGAGGCCATTGATGTTGAGAGATATTAAGGAATAGTGATTATTGCTTCCCGTTATATTCCTATTTGGATGTGAGGTTATGTTTGTGTGCTTTCATTCTCTTTGTTTTGTTGCCAAGACGATTAGTTTCTTGCTTCTTCTAGGGTATAGCTTACCTCCTTATGTTGGGCTTTACCATTTATTATCCTTTGTAGTGCTGGATTTGTAGAAAGATATTGTGTAAATTTGGTTTTGTCATGGAATATCTTGGGTTCTCCATCTATGTTAATTGAGAGTTTTGCAGGATACAGTAACCTGGGCTGGCATTTGTGTTCTCTTAGGGTCTGTATGACATCAGTCCAGGATCTTCTGGCCTTCATAGTTTCTGGCGAAAAGTCTGGTGTGATTCTGATAGGTCTGCCTTTATATGTTACTTGACCTTTTTCCCTTACTGCTTTTAATATTCTTTCTTTATTTTGTGTGTTTGGTGTTTTGACTACTATGTGACGGGAGGAATTTTTTTTCTGGTCCAATCTATTTGGAGTTCTGTATGCTTCTTGTATGCTTATGGGTATCTCTTTCTTTAGGTTAGGGAAGTTTTCTTCTATGATTTTGTTGAAGATATTTACTGGTCCTTTGAGCTGGGAGTCTTCACTCTCTTCTATACCTATTATCCTTAGGTTTGATCTTCTCATTGAGTCCTGGATTTCCTGTATGTTTTGGACCAGTAGCTTTTTCTGCTTTACATTATCTTTGACAGTTGAGTCAATGATTTCTATGGAATCTTCTGCTCCTGAGATTCTCTCTTCCATCTCTTGTATTCTGTTGGTGAAGCTTGTATCTCCAGCTCCTTGTCTCTTCTTTTGGTTTTCTATATCCAGGGTTGTTTCCATGTGTTCTTTCTTCATTGCTTCTATTTCCATTTTTAATTCCTTCCACTGTTTGATTGTGTTTTCCTGGAATTCTTTCAGGGATTTTTGTGACTCCTCTCTATGGGCTTCTACTTGTTTATTTATGATTTCCTGATATTCTTTCAGGGATTTTTGTGTCTCCTCTCTATGGGCTTCTACTTGTTTATTTATGTTTTCCTGGAATTCTTTCAGGCATTTTTGCGATTCCTCTCTGTAGGCTTCTACTTGTTTATTAATGTTTTCCTGTGTTTCTCTAAGGGAGTTCTTCACGTCTTTCTTGAAGTCCTCCAGATTCATGATCAAATATGATTTTGAAACTAGATCTTGCTTTTCTGGTGTGTTTGGACATTCCATGTTTGTTTTGGTGGGAGAATTGGGCTCTGATGATGCCATGTAGTCTTGGTTTCTGTTGCTTGGGTTCCTGCGCTTGCCTCTCGCCATCAGATTATCTCTAGTGTTACTTTGTTCTGCTATTTCTGACAGTGGCTAGACTGTCCCTATAAGCCTGTGTGTCAGGAGTGCTGTAGACCTGTTTTACTGTTTTCTTTCAGCCAGTTATGGGGACAGAGTGTTCTGCTTTTGTGCGTGTAGTTTTTCCTCTGTACAGGTCTTCAGCTGTTCCTTTGGGCCTGTGTCTTGAGTTCACCAGGCAGGTCACTTGCAGCATACAAGTTGGTCTTACCTGTGGTCCCGAGGCTCAAGTTCGCTCGCGGGGTGCTGCCCACAGGCTCTTTGCGGCGGCAGCAACCAGGAAGACCTGTGCCGCCCCTTCTGGGAGCTTCAGTGCACCAGGGTTCCAGATGGCCTTTGGTGTTTTCCTCTGGCGTCCGAGATGTGTGTGCAGAGAGCAGTCTCTTCTGGTTTCCCAGGCTTGTCTGCCTCTCTGAAGGTTTAGCTCTCCCTCCCCCACAATTACAATTTTTAATTAACCAATTAGCCTTGGAGACTCTTTTTTTATAGGTGTGTCCATTCTTTGGAAATTTTGTTTGACAGCAATGCAAAAAATATCTTTCTGAAAAATATTAACACCAAAGGTACAATTCATTGTCCAGGAGGATGACTTAATTTTGTATTTAAACCAGAAACATTATTCTAAACACAAATTCTCTAAATATCCAGTAAAGCAATCTACTTCATCAAATATTTTTGAATTGTGTTTAAAACTGTGTTATTTTTCTCAACAGTTAATAAATCAATTAAAATCTTCACATTTATTAAAATATGCTTCAAATTGGTTTAAAACGTCTAGAACAATTAAAATCACATGAAGGAAGTTCAAAAGTTATACAAATTTAGTAACAAGGAAAATGAGATAGGAAAGAATTGACAAACCTAAAACTGAATCATTAAAATGATCTTATACAAATAAACATACATCCATATAAAATTTACTGAGTAAGTTTGGTGTTACTTGTATGTATATGATTTCAGAGCTGATTACTTGGTATTGGATAACCAATTAGGGGCTTTATCACTCATTCATCAAATTGAGAGGGGTGAAGGAGTTGACAAGGAAGAATTAGAGCAAGGAAAGGGACAGGGATGGGAGAGATAATTCAATTATATTTTAATTAAAATTAAATATATGTATTCAAGTTTAACAGCACAGAAAAAAATTAGTAAGAAGAACAAGCCTCCACTTTGTTCAAGGACCCATGGGAATAGAGTGAAAGATCTGGTGTTTGTGTAGTGTCCTAAGAAGAAAGGCAAGAGAAAAAGAGTATGCTATTTCATACATACATAAATAAATAAAAGTCACCTAAAATTGTTTAAATTTGTAAGCAATAAGTTTTTAAGTAATGTCAGTGAACTGTAAATGGAATAAAGATACCAAGACACAGATTTTGTTATGCCAGAGCCAAAGCACTGAGAATTAATGAGAAAGAACTTAGTCTTGAAAGAGGTGGGAGAAATAGCATGTTATCCAGAGGAAAGTCATGACTAAAGGACATCAGAAACCACAGAGGCCAGGAGCAGATGCTGTAGCATTGTAAATGACCAGAAGAGTGTCGTAGTTGTCTGAAATGTCTACACAATGAAAACAGCCTTCAAAAACGAAAACGAAATGGATCTCATAAAACTGCAAAGCTTCTGTAAGGCAAAGGACACTGTGGTTAGGACAAAATGGCAACCAACAGATTGGGAAAAGATCTTTACCAATCCTACAACAGATAGAGGCCTTATATCCAAAATATACAAAGAACTCAAGAAGTTAGACCACAGGGAGACAAATAACCCTATTAAAAAATGGGGTTCAGAGCTAAACAAAGAATTCACAGCTGAGGAATGCCGAATGGCTGAGAAACACCTAAAGAGATGTTCAACATCTTTAGTCATAAGGGAAATGCAAATCATAACAACCCTGAGATTTCACCTCACACCAGTGAGAATGGCTAAGATCAAAAACTCAGGTGACAGCAGATGCTGGCGAGGATGAGGAGAAAGAGGAACACTCCTCCATTGTTGGTGGGATTGCAGACTGGTACAACCATTCTGGAAATCAGTCTGGAGGTTCCTCAGAAAATTGGACATTGAACTGCCAGAGGATCCAGCTATACCTCTCTTGGGCATATACCCAAAAGATGCCCCAACATATAAAAAAGACACGTGCTCCACTATGTTCATCGCAGTCTTATTTATAATAGCCAGAAGCTGGAAAGAACCCAGATGCCCTTCAACAGAGGAATGGATACAGAAAATGTGGTACATCTACACAATGGAATATTACTCAGCTATCAAAAACAACGACTTTATGAAATTCGTAGGCAAATGGTTGGAACTGGAAAATATCATCCTGAGTGAGGTAACCCAATCACAGAAAAACACACATGGTATGCACTCATTGATAAGTGGCTATTAGCCCAAATGCTTGAATTACCCTAGATCCCTAGAACAAATGAAACTCAAGACAGATGATCAAAATGTGAATGCTTCACTCCTTCTTTAAAAAGGGAATAAGAATACCCTTGGCAGGGAATAGAGAGGCAAAGATTAAAACAGACACAGAAGGAACACCCATTCAGAGCCTGCCCCACATGTGGCCCATACATATACAGCCACCCAATTAGACAAGGTGGATGAAGCAAAGAAGTACAGGCCGACAGGAGCTGGATGTAGATCGCTCCTGAGAGACACAGCCAGAATACAGCAAATACAGAGGCGAATGCCAGCAGCAAACCACTTAACTGAGAATAGGACCCCGTTGAAGGAATCAGAGAAAGAACTGGAAGAGCTTGAAGGGGGCTCAGGACCCCATATGTACAACAATGCCAAGCAACCAGAGCTTCCAGGGACTAAGCCACTACCTAAAGACTATACATGGACTGACCCTGGACTCTGACCTCATAGGTAGCAATGAATATCCTAGTAAGAGCACCAGTGGAAGGGGAAGCCCTGGGTCCTGCTAAGACTAAACCCCCAGTGAACTAGATTGTTGGGGGGAGGGCGGCAATGCGGGGAGGATGGGGAGGGGAACACCCATAAAGGAGGGAAGGGGGAGGGATTAGGAGGATGTTTGTCTGGAAACCGAGAAAGGGAATAACACTCGAAATGCAAATATGAAGTACTCGAGTTAATAAAAAATAAAAAAAATAAAAAAAATAAAAAAAACAAAATGGTACCATGATTCCTGAAAGGAAGACAACATAAAGGATGTGTGAAAAACACATCTTGACCTAAACTCCTTGCTAAAATATTTCCTTGGACAGAAGAGAAATGATACCAGAAAAGAATTCAACCATGAAGATAGTCAGATATGTGATAAACACTTGGGTGGGTAAGACAGGTGATCTCTCTGCTTTCTTCAAATAGGCTTGAGAGTTGAACTAAAATTCTTTTAAGATGCCTGAAAGCTTTTCAATGGTGTGCAGATAAACCCATGAAAAAAACATAAATGGGGAAAGAGAAGGGCTGGATTTCAGGGTATGTTTCTTCATTGTACTAAACGTAGTTAAATAGAAGGTTGTTGACAATTGTGTCCCTGTGGTAGAACCACTCAGAGCATGAATAGAAATAATTGATTATAGAATTAGTAGAATAAAATGGTAAGATTTCAGGGTACGGAGTTGGCTCAGCTGGTAAGGGCACTGGCTGCTCTTGTGAAAGGCAGGGGTCCCTGTTCCCAGCACACACTTGGTGGCTCACAGCCATTGCTATTCCAGCTCCAGAGCATCTTTTGTCCTCCACTGACATCTTCAGGCATGTGTGCATTCATATGGACATATATAAACATGTAAATAAAATTTTCTTTTAATAATTGTTTCCATGCCCTGTAAAGCAAGTAGGCTATTGCAAAGAACTACTAAGGTATTTTATTGTCTATGAACAGCACAAGGGAACCTGAAGTAGAAATTTCTAGTTTCTTTGGATACCCAGTTTTGTCATGTGATGGTTTTCTATATACTGTCTTATGAGAGTATGTTTTTACTGAAGCAGACAGGTGGGAACATGTTTTGCTAAGAACAGATCTATGGTATTTTTCTGGAAGTTCAATCTAGGAAAAATTGCAAGGCTCTCCCAATCATCCCAATTCACAGAAGTGGCAAGAAGCCTCCAGAACATAACCAGAAGTTCTTTGGTGAATTTCTCTTTATGAAGTCACAACAAATGTTGACTAGCAAAGAGTGGCAAGGTGAACCAATGCCACACAGTGTCCTCCACTGTCTGTTGGGCTATATTTATATCCTTACTAAACATCATGTGTTCTTTCAAGTGTCACTTCTAGCAAAGTATCATATGCCCTTTTCCATGCTGCTGTCAGAAAAATACCATGTCTTTTCTCAGCAAAATGTTGTTTCACTATCTGCTTCAGCAAAAACATCCTCCCATAAGACAGTTTCCAGGAAAACACTACATGACACGACTGAGTCTCCATAAAACTCAGAAATTTCCACTTCAGGAATATGTGGAAATAAGCCCTGTAGGACTGCATTTGAGGAAAAACTCATTTATTTATACACATTTGAAAAGCACTTAAGACCTCCATACCCTTTCTCTGTCTGTCTGTCTCTCTGTCTCTACTTCTGCCTCTCTCTGTGTGTGTGTCCTGGGTCTCTGTATCTCTGTCTCTATCTCCTTCCCCTTTCACCCTTTCCCTCTCTCTTCCCTTCAGTGGGTCTTGGGTCTTGCTATGTAACCTAGGTTTGTCTTGGACTTCCTCCTGCTGCTGCTTCTCAAGTGCTGGAATTACTTGTGTGCATGCTGCCACACCTAGAATATTAAGTGCTAGAATTATTTGTGTGCACGCTACTACACACATTATATAATTTCTTTATAAATCATACTTCAAAATGGAATTTAGAAATCTATGCATGGCTTGAGTTCCTGGGATCTCTCCTGGGCTGGTCCTGCCTCTCTCACCTTGTTCTCTTCTGACTCACTCATGACCTATTAATCTCCCATAACATTAAAAGCTTTCCCATCTTTTAAACTGATTTATTTGACTCTCCAGTCACTCATCACTCTTCAATCTTTCAGTTCACCGACATTATTCCGGCTTGACTTTGAAAGCCTTATGTTGGAAAGTCAAATATAGTGGCCAAGTGACTTCAGTTTAAGTTGTGACATATTAGGTTTTGATGAAAATAGAGGCTTCAGTACCAAGAATATAGGCTGGAAGAGTTAGCTTTAAAAGTTCATATAGTGCTGACATTATGGAATCCACGGGAAGCAGTTTGGATTAAGCACTGAGTCCAGAGTTTAAGGCATAGCAGAATCCAAGGAGCATATCACTAGCACATGGGTGAGAAGGGTTATAAAATTCCTTTGTAGAGGCGACTTGCATGCCAGGGTTTTTGTCTAAACTTTATATGCAGTAGGCGTGTTTTACAATATAGGTATATGTGGTAGTTGGGTCAAGTATGGTCACTTCTCATATCAGCAAGAGAATGGTGCAGCTAAGTACTATGTGTGCTCTCATCTCTGCATCAGATAGCATCATATTTGCATATAATCTCCATGATCACTCTGTTTGCTGTAAAACATAGAGTTACGTTACATAGAGAATCTAATGTAGTGTAAATGTTATTTACAGTTGTTAAATTTTATTAGTTAGTGGATGCTCCTGTGTGTGCTTCATACAAATAGCCAGAATTTTCCCTTTCAGTGTTTCAGAGACTACTCAGGTAAAAGCCAATCTTTTAGTTGTTAGAGAAGACAACTTTAGGATGGGTCCAGTCAGTGTTTATTTATTAAAGGGTATATGAAAGAAATATTTTGCCATTATTTATCCAGCTTATGTGTGTATGCCAAAACCTGCTCGTGGAAGTCAGAGGACAGCGTGTAAGGGGCTGATTCTCTCTAGCCAGCGTGTGAGACATTGTCAGTGAAAATCCATTCATCAAGTTTGGCTGTGAGTATTTTTGCTCAGTCTAGGGGTTTCTATTGCTGTGAAGAGAGACCATGATTTCGGTTGTGACTTGCTTCCAGTTCAGAGGTTTAGTCCTTATTTTCCTGGCAGGAAGCATGGGAGTATACAAGCAGAAATGGTGCTGGAAGGTTCTACATATTGATCTGCAAGCATGAGGAAAAGAGAGTGACAAAACATAAAATGTGGTATATCTACAAAATGGAATATTACGCAGCTACCAAAAACAATGACTTCATGAAATTCATAGGCAAATGGATGGAACTAGAAAATATCATCCTGTGTGAGGTAACCCAATCACAACAAAGCCACACATGGTATACACTTAATGATAACTGGGTATTAGTCCAAAAGCTCGAATTATGCAAGATACAATCCACTGACCACATTAAGCTCAAGAAGAAGGATGACCAAAGTGCGGAAGCTTAAGTCATTCTTAGAAGGGGGAACAAAATTATTCATAGGAGGAGATGAAAAGACAAAGTTTGGAACAGAGACTGAAGGAATGGCTGTCCAGAGCTTGCCCCACCTGGGGATCCAGCCTATATACAGACAGCCGCCAAACCCAGACAATATTGCTGATGCCAAGAAATGCATACTGACAGGAGTCTGATATAGTTGTCTCCTGAGAGGCTCAGCCAGAGCATGTCAAACACGGAGGTGAATGCTAGCAGTAAACCCTTGAACTGAGAACAGGATCCCTATTTAAGGAATTAGAGAAAGGATTGAAAATGCTGGAGAGACTTGCAACCCCATAAAAACAACAATGCCAACCAATTAGAGCTCCCAAGTACTAAACCATTACCCAAAGACATGGAATGACACACATGGCTCCAACTGCATATGTAGCAGAGGATGGCCTTGTTGGGCACCAATGGGAGGAGAAGCCCTTGGTCCTGCCAAAGTTGGACCCCCAGTGTAAGGGAATGTTGGGGGTAGGGTGGGAAGGGGCATGGATGGGAGGGGAACACCTTTATGGAAGAAGGGGAGGGTGATGGGATATGGGGCTTATGTCCAGGAAACAAGAAAGGGGATAACATTTGAAATGTAAACAAATAAAATCCAATTAAAAAAAAAAAGACCTTCTCAAATACTTCAAATCCTACCTCCAGTGACACACTTCCCTCAACAAAGCTACACTTACTCCAATATGGCCACACTCCCTATGGGCCTATGGGGAGGGGGACATTTTCATTCAAACCACCACAAACATTGTGCAATCTCAGAATCCCTAGAAGGCATTTTGGACATAGATTTATTTTTAAGCATGAAAGAAAAAGAGAGTGTTTCAGAGTCATTTTCTTTTTGCTATGATAACATGCCCTGAGAAATGAAACTTAAGAGAGAAATGGTTGCTTTTGGCTTATGATTCCAGAGAGATAGTATCCATCATAACAGGGAAGCCATAGTGGAAGCAGGAAAAATGTGGTTACAGGAGCAGAAGCCTAACTGACCAAGGCATTTACACAAGGGGAGAAGTATGGCTGGGCTGTTAAGTCTCACTAACTGTCCCCAGCTTTTTATGGCAAATAGCATACCTTTAAGGTTCATTATTTTCTATGATGGTCTGTATATGCTTGGCCCAGGAAGTGACACTATTGGAGGTATAGCCTTGTCAGAGTAGGTGTACAACTATATGCACTGACTGTAACACCCTCAGTCACATGGAAACCAGTCTTTTTCATAGCTGCCTTTGGAACAAGAGGTGGAACTCTCATCTCTTATAGCCCCATGTCTGCTTGGATGCTGCCATGCTCCCACCTTGATGATAATGGACTGAACCTCTGAAACTATAAGCCAGTCACAATTAAATATTGTCCTTTTAAAGAGTTGCATGGCCACGGGGTCTGTTAACAACAGTAAATTCCTAAGACACCTTCCCACACAGTACCACCACAGGAGTCTCTGGGGTACTTTCACATTTAAATCACCACAGAGAGGAGATAGACCAAGATAACATATAACCAAGAGGTGGGTCTGAGCTTCTCAAAGGAGAGTCACAATTTATTTCTTTGTAATAGCCAGGTACACAATTTTGGTGAATTTTGAGATTGTTGTCTTCAAGTGGGAGGAGGGAGGGATTTAAATGAGATCACAGGTGGCTTTTGAATGGGGCTGGCAGGACATTTTCATTACAGACAGAAGTTGATAGGTTTGTCTGTGAAATTCCCAGTAAATGTCTGAATGAAGCATGAGGGTCAACCTGGGGTCACATAAAACCAAGTCTTAAATCCAGTTGTCACAATTTTAACATTCTGATTTGAAAACATTTATCTAAAGAAAAATACTCTCTCAAGGTCAGCAGCAATCACATCAAATGTTATTTCTGCTGTAGGCTTGGACCCTAATCTGGCAAGAGGCTTCTGCCCTTCATATGTACTCATAGTTTTCCTATGGTTATATTTTGCCTAATAACAAGTAATAATACTATATTTCAAATTATTTTGATTATTTCTATGGAGAGTTTGTTGAACCTATATAAGAGAGACCCCATAAATGCAAAGTGCTTACTCTACAGTACTCACTAAAATCTTCTTCCAACTTTGTCATTTTGTACATATTGGGAAATCATTAAAACTCTTGACATCTGTGCCTTTCACTCCTAAGTGATATGCCTGTTAAAGTATTTGAATTAACAGGTGTATGGACTCAGAACAGCATCCAATAGTTATCCAATAATACCTCCCCACTGCAGATTTTTTTCTTTTTTTTTCTTTATTAACTTGAGTATTTCTTATTTACATTTCGATTGTTATTCCCTTTCCCGGTTTCCAGGCCAACATCCCCCTAACCCCCCCTTCCCTTCTATATGGGTGTTCCCCTCCCCATCCTCCCCCCATTACTGCCCTCCTTTCAACAATCACCTTCACTGTGGGTTCAGTCTTAGCAGGACCAAGGGCTTCCCCTTACACTGGTGCTCTTACTAGGATATTCATTGCTACCTATGAGGTTGGAGCCCAGGGTCAGTCCTTATATAGTCTTTGGGTAGTGACTTAGTCCCTGGAAGCTCTGGTTGCTTGGCATTGTTGTACATATGGGGTCTCGAGCCCCTTCAAGCTCTTCCAGTCCTTTCTGATTCCTTCAGCGGGGGTCCCGTTCTCAGTTCAGTGGTTTGCTGCTGGCATTCGCCTCTGTATTTGCTGTATTCTGGCTGTGTCTCTCAGGAGCGATCTACAT
Organism: Rattus norvegicus; assembly: GCF_021556685.1. Lineage (NCBI taxonomy): Eukaryota > Metazoa > Chordata > Mammalia > Rodentia > Muridae > Rattus > Rattus norvegicus. The sequence continues at coordinate 114,878,162 of NC_141537.1, read as the reverse complement.
CCAGTTCCTGTCGGCCTGCACTTCTTTGCTTTATCCATCTTGTCTAATTGGGTGGCTGTATATGTATGGGCCACATGTGGGGCAGGCTCTGAATGGGTGCTCCTTCTGCCTTGCAGATTGTTTTTAAGAAACCATATCATTTGTAAACTTCATCTAGATAGTTGACCTGCAAGTGAAATCTAGGATCCAGAATATATTACTTCTCTAGGGTTTATCAAAAACTTCAAAATAGAGCAAAGTACTGATAAAGTCATTCTGATCATGTGTACCTTTAAAGAACTTGTGTATGTGTGTGTGTGTGTGTGTGTGTGTGTGTGTGTGTGTGTGTGTGTGTAGGCATGCGCATACAGTAGCATACAGTAGTGCACTATTGAGATCAGAAAACAATTTGTAAAGTTTGACTCTCTTCTACCATATTGGGTACCATGATTTCAGGGATAAAACTCAGGTCACTAGACTTGGTAGCAGGAGCTATCGCCGAGCCATCTCATCTGCCAGTAATTGTATATTTTGCATGTCTATTTTTAAATAACTATTGATTACATTTAAAGATCTTGGAAGGCTGATAAAACATTTTTAATTGTCTATTCCTTTTTTATCCCTCCTCTCCTCCCTTCCTTCCTTCCTTCCTTCCTTCCTTCTTTTCTCTCAAGAAAAAATTTTCATGGTGAGCTAGGCTGGTTTGTGGTTTTCTTTCAAATAGCAATACTAAGGAAGGAATAAGCTACTTTTCTTCCATTCTGACAAACAATATCTAACAAACATTTGTCCTGCAGATGTGTGCCAAGCCTGAGAACAGTTTACTTGCCATCCACCAGCTCCTCTACATAGTCTGACATACTGAACCCAGCTGAGGTTTTCTTCCCTGCCCAGGGAATAACTTTTTACGTGAATTACAAATTTGTCTTCAATTCCTCCATTGGAACTTTCCTTTGCCTTCCAAACATTTTTTTAAAAGGTGAGGGCCGAATATCATTGCCATCACTAAACTCAGATTTCATTTCAGTCACCTTCAGACATGCCTTGATTTACTTTGTGCTATTATTTACTTTTGATTCACACTTATTTTTCACCATTGGGCAATCTGTGTGTGCTGGACCATCGAGTTTATCTCCCATCAGTCACTCGGCCTACGGCAGCGCTTCCCACCTCTCTGCTTTGAATCTGACAGCTTTTCCCATCTTGGGAAATTCTTTTTACTCCTTTAAATTCTTCTCATTATTCAAGGTGCTACTCAATTCCCACATTTCCTCTACCCATTTGGTTCAATTTCTCTGACCTTCTTTGAATTTCTGGGCATGGGTGTGTTACCATAAGGCTGTCCTAGTTTGGTGTTCAAACCAGTACCACAAAAAGTTATTTGGGCCTGAGAGGTTTAGTTTGGTTTACCTGTCTCCATCACAGAGAAAAGTCAGGGCAGTAGCAGAAGCCGGAACCAAGTGTGATAAACAAGTAGAGCTCGTGGAGATGTGCCAGACTGCTTGTTCAGCCTGCTTTCTGGTACATCCCAGGACCACTTGCCCAGGGGTCGGACCATTCTCAGTGGGCTGGACCTTCTCACATCAATCATTAAGAAAATGCCCTAGAGACTATGCTATAGTCCAATCAAGTGGAGACAATTCCTTAGATGAGGTTTCTTCTTCACAGATGACTAGTTCGTGTCAAGTGGAGAACTAATTTGAACTCTGTATACTAATCACAACAGATCATCAGACATGGAAAGGACCTTAGAAATTACAGACTTCATGCCTTTGCTCATATTAAAAAAAAGCCAGCAAGCAGTGGTAAGCGTATGATATATTTGCAGAAGACAGATGGAAACAGGATTTGTATGTGGCACTGATGTAGTTATTGACACACTGGCCTATGGGAGGGACCCAGGTAGAGATCAGTTTGAAAACAGTAAACAAGGTTATCTCCATGCAGGTGCTAAGATGTGATTCACTGGGCCTTAGAGGGGAGAATGGAGTTGCTACAGATAGAGTTTTCTGACTCTACCTATAGCAAATAGAATAACAGAGGAGACACAAGCTCATTGGCAGAGAGAGAGAGAGAGAGAGAGAGAGAGAGAGAGAGAGAGAGAGAATCAAAGAAGAGAAAGAAAGAAAGAAAGAAAGAAAGAAAGGAAGGAAGGAAGGAAGGAAGGAAGGAAGAAAGAGAGGGGGAGGGAGGAAAAAAGGAAGGAAGGAAGGGAAAAGGAAGGGAAAAGGAAGGGAAGGAGGAAGGAAGGGAGGGAGGAAAGGTAAAAGTTTTTTGAAGTCTCCATATAGGTCTTTAGAAAAGTGATGGAGACATATAACAGGAAGAGTGGGCCACCTCTATGTAAAGGCTGGGGCTGTGTAGCCACAAAAGCATCTCCTGCAGGAGGACCTCATTGAAAACTGCCTGAGAAATCAAAGATTGCAGAGCAGACAATGCCAGCCAATCAGAAACCACTGTTTAGAAGATATGCTTTCTTGTGACCAATGGGGTGCAGTTGGAGGGCATTCAAGGAGCTTGCAGCGGTGTTCAGATGAGTTTGTTGCGGTGTTTCACACCCGCTCCTGGAGCCCGTGTCTTTGATTCCACACCACCTCACCTCCAGTCACCAAGGGCAGGTAGGGTCCCTTGGCAAGTCATTCAGGGCACAGGCAGCAGAGACAGAAGTCAATTTTGTTCAGTGTGGACTAAATGTTGAATGAATTCATGGTGGATACACACAGAACAGAGAAACACAGAAACCTCTTGGCCAAACCCCTTTCTTTTTTCTTTGAAGTCACAGTTTTGGGGTTTTTCCCACCTCCCTAGAAACAAATTCTTAGTTTAATTTCTGAGAAATCTCCCTGGACTAATTCTCTGATTTATATTTTTACATTTTTTTGGTATACCCATTCTCCTCTTTAGAGTCATCACTTATTTCTGTAAGACAAAATTCTCTATAGGCTGTAGGTTGTTCCACACTGTGATGCCAAATTCACCTTGGCACATGCACAACGATTCTCTTACTGCTGCAGCTAAAGGGTATTATAACTTGATACCCTTTATGCTCACTGTCAGTATGTATCATAGATCTTTGTCTATGCAGGTAAGTAAGCACAGCTCAAATTATATATATATTTCATTATATGTAAGCATATATATATTATATATATAATTGATTGTATGTAAGCATGCCTAAGAGCCCTCGATGGAATTCCTCCATGGTTTCTTGTGTGTGAGGTGAGTTCCTTCTGTGGTTCTGTGGAATTCTGTGTAGAATGGCAAGCAGGTTTATTTGAGTTTCTGCTTTGACCCTCCTCAATGATGTACCATGATCTGGAGTTGTGAGTTAAAATAAGTTTTTATCTACTAAGTTGCAACTTGAATGGGTACTTGTCTCCTGGTGATGTAAGGAAACCAGAATAGCACCCAGGCAACCGTCCTCCCATGGGTACATGGCTCTGGGACCCATGCTTGCCACCACTGTCATCTCCCTTCTTATGGTTCTTCTTTAACAGCTTCATATTTTTGTGGTGTTACTTTCACTGTGGTATCTGAGGGGCCTTATCCAACCTTTCAGAATTGCTCAAATGATTTTGGCTGTGTCGCAAGGCACCAAAACTGAAATAAAAGTTTGCTATTATAGCTCAAGAAACCTTCCAGTCCTGCACTTTGCATGTAGCCCGCCCCCATTCTCACTAAGTTGTATCCAAAAGATCCTGCCTATGGATTCACTAGCAACTCAAGTTTATTTTTCTCAGAACATGTCCTTGTTATTTTTGTGTGCTTTCCCCTTTTTCTTTTTAAATTAAATTATTTTATTTATTTACATTTGAAGTGTTACCCCCTTCTGGGTCTGCCCTCCCTCTTCACCCTATCTCCATCTCCTATCTCCATCTCCTTCCCCTTTGCTTCTGAGAGGGAGCTCCTCCATCCACCTTCCCACCCACTCCCATCTCACCCCAGCAGCCTCCCCCTTCCTTGACGCATCACTGGTGTTGGAGAGATGACTGCTCTTCCAGAGGTCCTGAGTTCAATTCCCAGCGACCACTTAGTGACTCTCAGCTTAACTTTATAAGGTGCTGAGCTTTTCAGCTTTCTCTTCCGGTGCTTCTGACAACTGACTTTTCACCATTGAAGTCTCAGGAAAACAACATATTTTGGATGAAGTTTCCCTGAAATGTGCTTTTTAAAGTCTGGTTCCTTTCTTGCTTATGTGCACATGTGCCCCCCCCCCCACACACACAGGCTTTTGCTATTATACTAGTCTGTTCTTTTTGTGCACTCATGTGCAGTTAGAGTGATGTTACTTGTTAACGTCTATATAATTCTGTTTCTTTTGCCTAGACTATAACCTCCATGAGGGAATAGGTTCATGTATTTTGTTTATAAGGACTTAAAACACCCTGCTACAAGGTAGCTGCCCAATAAATAATTTTGTTGTTGATTGTTTTGTTTTTATTTGAAGCAGTCTCTTGCCTGTCTGATCTCTAATACACAGTTCTCCTGATTCAGCCCTTCCAAGTGCTGAGATCGTAGGAATGCACTAAAAATTCCAGCCCAACAAAAACTTGTGAAATGTACTAGGAAGCCATGAATTTCTATTTTGACAATTTATTTTATTTTAGTGTGTGTGTGTGTGTGTGTGTGTGTGTGTGTGTGTGTGTGTGTTTGAGTGCTACATCATATGTGTTTGAGCAGTGCTTTAGAGACCAGAAGAGGGCATTGGAACAAATGCAAAGCACGCGCACGCGCGTGCGCGCACACACACACACACACACACACACACACACATCACCATACAGCCAACCATATGTATATCAACAGTTGTGGACTGTCAGTTATGGAAGCTAGAAGCCAAACACAAGTCCTCTAGAACAGGAGAAAAGACTCTGAACTGCTGAGCTGTCACTTCTGCCCCATGAACTTATATTTTAAAAGATTCATGCTAACAACATTTTTTTTTCAGGAATAGAAAACTACAGCTCTTAGCTTCATACAAGAAAATGAAAATAAAGACAAACCGACCAACCGACCAAAACCATTGTTTTTGTGCTTGTTTTATTTACATTTCAAATGTCTGATGAAGCATGCACTAGTTAGTATTGAGATCTGAAGTCAGACAGAAGAGTTCAGGTGGGTGGAGTATCATTGCTCCATCCAAGGCTTACAGGAGAGGCTTCAAGATTTGTCTCTCAGAAGCAATTCATTAAATATGGAGCTGCAAAATGTGTTGTTTCCTCAATTTATCTAAAATGGCAAAAATTTCAACTTTTATATACTTCCAAAAATTAAGTGGAGCTGGGTCGATAAGGTCAATAAATATTTATATATGTATAGAATTTTCAGACAAAATTCAACAGATGTGAAAAAATCTAGAAACAAAACCACAATTTTGCTAAAAAGATTCTTATGGTTGTTTTGTATTAAACATTTAACTCTATTCTATAGTTTTTGAGGAAAATCCCTATAGCCACGTGTCTAAGGCTTACTTGGGTGTCAAAGAGACCTGTGACACCTGGAAAGATCAACACCTTTCCAAGAGTTATGATTTACCCAGAAACCCCATCTGGGGAGTTTATATTATGGGGTGCTCAGGGGTGAAGTCTTTTCTTAACTCTCTGGGTTAGCTTTGGCATGGAAAGGACTAAAGTCTAGAACAGTGACTGACTACCACAGGTCAAGAAAAACAGGGTAGGTAGGTGTGAGTAGATTCACAATGGCAGACACTAGACACAGTCATAAAAAGGAGGCATCCTAGTGTTCTATGGTGTTGTATGGACACGACAGTTTATGACAATTTATCCCATGGCTCATAAATAAATAGGAGTTCCACAGCTCTTAATGTGAAGAACTAGAAAATGCCAAGGTGGAAATGGTATTAGTTAATCGTTACATATTACATGTATTCAACACATTGTCATGATACACCCCATGCATAACTGTTATTGATCAGTTTCAGAAAGGGATCCAGAGGCCTACGCAGTGGGAGACTGCCTAGTACATGTAATGGTGTAGTTTGGATTCTGATCCCTCCCTGATCTTTAACTCTCCCAATTTTTTCAAACAAGTAAAAAAAATAATGATTATTCAACTATGTCAGTGTAAATAGAGGCATTAAACTTAAAAATGTTTTAACATTAAAATGTAATGTACATTATGATTTTAATTTTGAAATCTCGTAAGCTTATAATACTGAAGCTATTTTCAAGTGCCCATTAATGCCTCTTTGTTAATGGTGTGCCTATTTGAAACATTGTTCATTTTATTCTTAGTGATTTGTAAGAGTTTGTTATGTGTGCATAAAATGTAATCTTTATATTTAATTGACACTGTAATTATACATATTTATGAGGTACAGTGTGACATTTCAATACATGTAGTCAATACATAATATTCAGGACAGAGTGATTGACAATCCATCATCTCAAACATTAAAGATTTCTTTGTGTTGGGAACATTTAAAATCTGCTCTAATAACTATATTGAAATATGCAATTAATTATTCCAAACAATGGAATCCTACTAGGTCATAAAGTACTACCGTTATTGTTCCTAGCTAACTGGATCTATGGCTGCTTAACTAATTTCTCCAGCCTTCCCACTCCTATTCTATTCTCAGGTTCTGATAACGTTTTCTGCTTTTTCTGCTATAAAATTCTCAAGTTAATTTTGAATAACAAAAAACCCATGATAGCAAAAACAATCCTCAACAATAAAAGAACATCTGGGGGAATCACCATCCCTGACCTTAAGCTATACTACAGAGCAATAGTGATAAAAACTGCAGGGTATTGGTACAGAAATAGACAGGTAGATCAATGTGAATAGAATTGAAGACCCATACACTTAGGATCACATGATCTTTGACAAAGGAGCTAAAACCATCCAGTGGAAAAAAAGAACATTTTCAACAAACTGTGCTGGTTCAACTGGCAGTCAGCATGTGGAAGAATGCAAATTGATCCATTCTTATCTCCCTGTACAAAGCTCAAGTTCAAGTGGATCAAGGACCTCCACATAAAACCAGATACACTGAAACTAATAGATAAGGAAGTAGGGAAGAACCCTGAACACTTGGGTACACGGCGATATTGCCTGAACAGATCACCAGTAGTTTATACTCTAAGATCAACAATTGACAAATGGGACCTCATAAAATTACAAAGCTTCTGTAAGGCAAAAGACACTGTTAATAGGACAAAACAGCAAAAATCAGATTGAAAAAGATTTTTACCAATCCTACATCCAATAGAGGGCTAATAGCCAATATACACAAAGAACTTAAGAAGTTAGACTCCAAAGAACTAAATAACCTTATTAAAAATGGGGAACAGAGCTAAACGCATAATTTTCTCAACCGAGGAAACTCTGATAGCCAAGAAGCACCTAAAGAAATGTTCAAAATCCTTAGTCATCAGGGAAATGCAAATCAAAATGACCTTAAAATTCCACCTCACACCAGTCAATATGGCTAAGTTCAAAAACTCAGATGACAGCAGATGCTGGTGAGACATGGAGAAAGAGGAACACTCTTTCCATTGCTAGTAGGATGGCAAGCTGGTACAACCACTCTGGAAAGCAGTCTGGTGGTTCCTCACAAAATTGGACATAGTACTTCCTGAGGACCCAGCTATACCTCTCCTGGGCATATATTCAAAAGATGCTCCAACATACAACAAAGACACATGCTCCACTATGTTCATACCAGTCATTTTTTATAATAGCCAGAAACTGGAAACAACCAAGATGTCCTTCAACAGAGGAATGGATACAGAAAATGTGATACATTTACACAATGGAATACTACTCAACTATTAAAAACAATGACTTTATAAAATTCACAGGCAAATGGGTGGCTCTAGAAAGAATCATCCCAAGTGAGGTAACTCAGACACAAAAGAACACACATGGTATGTATTCACTGTTAAGTGGATATTTGGCAAAGTACTTGGAATACCCAAGGTTCAACTCAAGGACCACATGAAGCTCAAGAACAAGGAAGACCAAAGAGTGGATGTTTCAGTCCTACTTAGAAGAGATAACAAAATAATCAAAGGAGGTAAAGGTTGGGAGGGACTTAGGAGGAAGAGAGGAGGGGGGAAGGAGGAGGAATTCAGGTACGGGAGGAAACAGTGATGATATAGAGGGTCAGGAATTTGTTGTGTAGCAATGGGAGATGGGATTATCAACCAGCAAGTCCCAGATGCCAGGAAAGCAAGAGCCTCCCAGGACCCAACAGTGATCAGAGTAGCTGAAATACCCAACAAAGGGAAGGGTATTTCCATATCCATAGGTTAGGCAATGACCCCGGTTGGGGGATGGGAGCACCCACTCATCTCCAAGTTCTTAACCCAGAATGGCTCCTGTCCCTTTTTTCCCTCCCTCTCTTCCCTTCCTCCCAAGTCCCTCCCATCCTCTACTCCCATGAGTATTTTGTTCCCCTTCTAAGAAGTACTGAAGCATTCACTGTTTTATCTTTCTTCTTTTTGAGCTTCATATGGTCTGTGAATTGTATCTTGGGTATTTTTGGCTTTTGAGCTAATATCCACTTATCAGTGAGTGCATACCATGTGTGTTCTTTTCTGACTGGGTTACCTCGCTCAGGATGCTATTTTCTTGTTCTATTCATTTGCCTAAGAAATGCACAATGGTGTACTACTCAGCTATTAAAAACAATGGCTTCAGTAACTTTTATATACATCACTGGTTCACACTCATGCTCTTGGAGGATTCACACCATTTTCATTGTGATCAGGCAGCTGTTCGTTTTTGCTTTCATGTGGCGTGTGTGTGTGTGTGTGTGTGTGTGTGTGTGTGTGTGCGCGCCCGCGCGTGTTCATGTTTGTATAAGATTGCACACCTGTGTTGCAGATGAGTGTACATGTACCTGTGAATTTGTCTGGAGGTCAGCAGTCAATCTTAGGTTTGTTCCCTGAGTCAACCACCTTGTCATATGAAACATAGTCTCTCGGTGGGAGCCAAGGCTCACAGATTTAGCTAGACTGACTGAGCATGAAGCCCCAGGTTCCTTCTCGTCCCCATCACTCTGTATTACAAATGTGTCAATCATGCTCATCTTTTCCTTGGGACCTAGGGAATGACACTCAGGGGCTTACACTTTCATATGACTGAGCCATATCCCCAACTCTAGGGGACAGTTTGTTAGCCACAGAATCTGTACTACAGCATTGGCACATAACCTCAGAGCTTAGGCTTTTGGCAATATTTCTAAGAAGCCACACAGGATGCAGCCATGTCTCTTGGAGTTATGTCCTTACTGACAGCACTACCTAGAAACAAAAGGAGATAGATGATGAGTAATGATCATAGTGCCTTCTTTTCTCACCAGTTCTGTGCAAACATGTTTCTAGAGTATAATAGAATGAGTATGCTACCTGATGATGAATATTTCTGAGACTTTTTTTGAGGAAAACATAAAACAATATTACTTAGCATATTTTTGGCAAGTTGAGAAGATCAGAAAGTAAGTACTATCTTGGGGCCAAGAGAGTAAATGTCGAATTTAATGAGGTCAGAAATTGTGTGTCTAGAATTTAGTGTTTACTATGAAAACAAGATGCAGGCTTTCAAAGAGAAATTTGTATTTTGCTTAGAAAAAATAAAAATATAACAGCATAAACTTGGTGGGAGACAATGTGGGCTGAAAAGAAAATTATTTTAGAAAAGGTGTATCAGATTAGAATATATTTTTTTCTTTTATTTATTCCCGTGTGTGTGTGTGTGTGTGTGTGTGTGTGTGTGTGTGTGTGTGTGTGTCTATGGTAAATTCACTAGAACTCACAGTTTGAACAGTGTTGAGAATGTGTGTAAGACGAACACAGTTGAGAACCTATGAAAATCTTGGGTACATCCTGGGCATATTTCAAGATAGGATCGAATGGAAGAAAAGATAATTGAACTTCATATATAAATATATCTGTTCTAACATGGTAAAAGGATCTAGTATGAGAGGTTGTAATAGGGTTAAAAAATAAAAATTTGAAGGTCTTTGAGATTTAGGACACTTGTTGCTCTTGCAATAGACATCTAGAAACCTGTTTGATGTCCAAGCAACCCTTTAGCCCCCCAAATTCCAGTTTTACAGAATCTGGCACTCTCTTTGTGTACACACACACACACACACACACACACACACACACACACACACAACATAAATAATAACAAAACATTAGAAATTATTTTAAAATTTACTAGTTTTTCAAAACTGCAAGTACTAGTGACAAAATCTAAAAATACACCTATATATCACCTAGTATATCAACTCTGTAGATTTCCATAACATACACACATAAATTACATGTAATTTGGGTGCTATATTAGACATATTTTATGACAGAAAAACTACAAGACATCTCATTGCTTGTGATTAAAAACATTTACCACATGTATTAGTTCATTCTTATTATAGTGACCAAATCCTTGAGGGAATCAGATGATAAAGAGGAAAGATTTATTTGGGTTCATTACTTCAACCCATAGTATTGGATTGAATGTGGATTCCTAACATTGGGATTTAGGTGAGATTGCATGGCATGGAGAGAGGCATGTGTGTGGCAGGTACAACTACTCACAGGACAGGAGGCAAAGCAAGAGCTCGGAACCTAAGTTCTAACATTCCCTTTGAAGTGTGTATTTGCAACGACATAATTGCTTCGAACTTTGGCTCACCTATTTAGCCTCCTCTACTTTTCTGTAGTACCATAATCAACCTGATAGTTAAGTTTTGAACATATAAGCCTTGAGAGACACTTCTAAGCTATAGAATTTTGTCCTTGACCTCTAAATACTGATGCCAATCTTACAGTGCAAAATACATTTAGCCCATTTTCAAATGTCTCAACATTTTACAGTTGTCAGTATTCTTCAAATGCATTGAGATCCTGAGATAACTCAGTGGGTAAGTCACTTACTGCCAAGCCTGGTGACTTGATTTTAATCTCTAGGACACATATGGCAGAAGAAGAAAACTGTTAAACATTTTTCTCTGACTTCTGCAAATGTGCCATGGCTAAAGTCCCAGTGAGACTCAAGGCGAATTTATCTGTGAATCTCTGTCTGTCTGCATCCTTGCACCTTCATGAGTTGTCCTGGCAGGAACTGATTGATGGATTTGAGTTCTTCATATAATTCCTGGTTTCCCCAGCTTTTATAAGAAATCTTAGAAGACTGTATCCCTCCATGACTCTGAAACCCTAGCCTACTACATGGCCTTAGTTAGCATCATAAGGATGATGATAAAGTCTGCTACTAGCTTGAGCAATACATAGTTACTCAAAGTAAATCGCTGACCCTGGGGGTGGGTGGGGATATTCCTCATAAAAACCACCATAAGCCTACCTTTTATTTATTTACCTATCCTCCTCCTCCTCCTTCTTCTCTTCTCTCTCTCTCTCTCTCTCTCTCTTTCTCTCTCTCTCTTTCCCTTCATCTTTTATTGTAGCCTAATCTTACCTGTAGTCATGGCTGACACTTAAAATGTGAGTGTTCAGTCTATTTTTTAACCAATATTCAATAATAAATGAACAAACTCAAAACCTTACTTTCAGTATTCTTTTTCCTAGTGAACTGTTTGTATTCCAGAGAATTTAATTTCATTTTTATTTATTATATATTATGTGGCATTGACAGGTGAATGCAGGTGCCTGCAGAGTATATCATTTGTTCATGTGAGTGCAGGTATCATATGTAAGTGCAGGTGTCCTTGTGTGAGTGCAGGTGTCCTGTGAGACTGCAGGTGTCCTTGTGTGAGTGCAGGTGTCCCGTGAGACTGCAGGTGTCCTTGTGTGAGTGCAGGTGTCCTATGAGACTGCAGGTGTCCTTGTGTGAGTGCAGGTGCCCTGTGAGAGTGCAGGTGTCCTTGCATGAGTAGAGGCGTCTTGTCTTCCTGTGAGTGCAAAGACCAAGACAAGGCATCACTTCTTCGAAGCTGAAGTTGAAGGCTGTTGTGAGCTGCCTAACAGGGGTGTCAGAAACTGAAACTAGCTCTTCTTCAAGAGAAGCAAGGGTTCTTAATTGCTATGTCATTTCTTTATTGCCTATATGTAGTTTTAATATATATATATATATATATATATATATTTATACTTTTGTTAATATTTGGAGAATTTTACATATGCATATAATGTATTTTGGTCATATTCAAACACAACCCTTCTCCCTAATTTCTCTCAGATGAACTCCTCCTTACTCTTTCCCTCCCAATTTTGTGTCCACATAAAAATTAAAACCAAAACCAAAATCAGCCAAGCAAACACAAAACACCCAAATCCTACCAAGTAGGTTTGTTACCTATATACTCACTCACGTGTATGAAGCCATTTACTAGAGCAAAGTCAACCTACTAAGGACCAAACTCTTAAAGAAAATTGCCCCTCCCTCTCTTAGATGCCATCAATGATCAATAGCTCCTCCATTAGAGGTGAAGTTTCATAGGCCTTCCCACCCCCATTCTAAAATGTTAACTGGCTGAATATCATGTGGACAACCACAGCGGCTGTGAGTTCTACTGTTTATAAAAACTATAATATCAAACACATACACACAAACACATTTGGGTAGGCATGATTGCTACTCATTAGCAATCTCACACCATCTAGGCAGCAAGCATATTTTATATACATTTACATTTTTCCAGTCATTTATTTTTAAGGAAAAGGGATGATGAAAGAGATAAAATTAGTGAGTCACTCAATAGTGTAATTTTAAATTATTATACTAATGCATTTGTTACAATGAGACTAAATGACACAGGTCTTCCAATGTCAAAAAATAAAATCACATTGAATTCCTTTGGCATAATATGCAAAAATCACTCAAATTACTTAATGATTTGTCTAACCTTGAGTTCTAGAATGACAGACACACTCTGTGTAAGATTTCATTTTTGGATGATAGACATTACCAATATTAAGGCATCATGTGAGTCTGGCAACAGACAAAGGTAAGAACATTAGTTTATTATATTAAAAAGATTTAGATTCATTTGCTTCTTTCCAAACCTATGCCCTGGAATTGTGAACCATGAGATGATTTAAATTATAGGTGTTATCTCATTTCTAGTCACTCAATTTGTCTGTGCCGAGTGGAAAATGAATAATACTCAGGCTAATGAAAAAGGAACAATCAAGTTTGATGTAACCGAGCTAGAAATCCCAAGATGATCTTTGATATCTTAAAACTGTATTTACTTTAATTTTGTTTGTCTATTTTGACTTTGATTTATATTACTCTTATATGTGTGTGAGAATGTGTGTGCACATGCTTGTGTATGCAGCAGTAAGTGCAGTGTCTGCAGAGGCCAAGTTAGAACACTGGATCTCATGGATCTGGAGTTTCAGGCAATTTTGAGCCACTCAACTCCAGTGCTAGTAGTCAAGTTCCAGATCCTCTACAAAATAAGTATATGGTCTTAACCACTGAGCTATCTGTCCAGTCTCTGTTGGACATGTATGGATATGTTACATTCTAGTTGTGTGGCTCTCTGTTCTAAATACATTCACATGAATGTGTGTAAAAGGGGTTTGATTACTATACAACTGTGGTTTCACTTAATGTTTGCTGTGGCTGTTTAAATAAACATTAGCACTGAAAAAATTCTTTTCATCTGTGAACATTTAGTAAACTGCAGCATATGTCCATATTGTTATATGGGAGCCTGTCTCCAAAGCTTTCTCGAACTGCAGGGACAAAAATGGAGAAGAGACTGAGGAAAAGGCGGTCAGTGACTGGCCCAAATTGGGACCCATCTCAAGGGGAGGATCTAAGGCCTAACACTGTTACTGATGATAGGGTGTACTTACAAACAGGAGATTAGCATGGCTACCCTTTGAAAGGCACAATAAAAGCTGATTAGTACAGATGCATATACTTACACCAAACCAGTAACTGAGGTCAGAGACTCTGGTTGAGTTAGGGAAAGGCTGGAAGAAGTTGAGAAGGAGGGTGACCCCATAGGAAGACCAGCAGTCTCAACTAACTGGAACACCGAGAATCTCCCAGAGACTGAGTCACCAACCAGGCAGCATAACTAGCTGGTCTGTAGCCCCAACACATATAAAGCAGAGGACCACCTGGTCTGACCTCAGTGAAAGAAGAGGAACCCTTGAGAGACTTGAGGCTCCAGGTAGTGAGGAGGCCTGGCAGGACAGGGGGTATCTGAGGGTTGTGTGGGGACATCCTCTTGGAGACAGAGGAGGAGGAATGGGATGAGGGAGTGTCAGAGTGCAAAATGACTGGGCTGTGAAAAAAGATTAAAGATAATGATATATATATATGTAGATAAATAGATTAGATAGATAGATAGATAGACAGATAAATAGATATTATATACTTTTTCCTATATGATGATTATGAGCAGAGCTTATTTTTATATTTAGGGAAGCCAATAGTATTAGAAAAATTGTCACTTTTGAAATTAGGACATTGAAAGAACCTATTACACAAAGATGACTCATAAATGACTCTATCAGCCTGCAGAGATGGCTCGGCTGTGAAGAGTATACACTGACTGATATAAGGTGGAATCTCAGGGCTTTAATTTGCATTTCCCTGCTGACTAAGAATGTTGAACATTTCATTAAGTGTTTCTCAGTCATTTGAGATTCCTCAGTTGAGAATTCTCAGTTTAGTTCTGTACCCTATTTTTAATAGCATTACTTGGTTCTCTGGAGCCTAACTTCTTGAGTTCTTTGTATATTTTGGATATTAGCCCTCTATCAGATGTATGGCTTGTAAGGATCTTTTCCCAATCTGTGGATTGCCCTTTTGTCTTATTGACAGTGTCTTTTGCCTTACAGAAGTTTTTTTTTTTTAATTTTGTGAAGTACCATTTGTCAATTCTTAATCTTAGAGCATAAGGCATTGGTGGTCTGTTTAGAAAAATTTCCCACGTCAATGTGCTAAAAGTTCTTTCCCACATTCTTTTCTATTAGATTCATTGTATCTGGTTTAACGTGGAGGTGATTCACTTGGACTTGAGCTTTGTACAGGAGATAAGAATGGATCAATTTGCATTCTTCTACATGTTGACCTCCAGTTGAACCAACACCATTTGCTGAAAATGCTGACTTTTTCAGTAGATGGTTTTGGCTCCTTTGTCAAAGATCAAGTAACTAAACATGTGTGGTTTCATTTCTGGGTCTTCAATTCTATTCCATTGATCTTCCTGCCTTTCTCTGTACCAATAATAGCCAGAAGCTGGAAACAACCCAGATGTCTCTCAACAGAGGAATGGATACAGAAAATGTGGTACATTTACACAATGGAATACTACTCAGCTATTAGAAGCATTGACTTCATGAAATTCTTAAGCAAATGGATGGAACTTGAAACTATCATCCTGAGTGAGGTAATCCAGTCACTAAAACACACATGGTATGCACTCACTGATAAGTGGATATTAGCCAAAAAGAAGCTCAGAATACCCAAGATACAACCACAGACCATATGAAACCCAAGAAGAAAGAAGATCACATCAAATGTGGATGCTACAGTCCTATTCAGAAGGGGGAAGAAAATAAGCTCTGGGAAGTAAAGGGAAAGAGGGGTCTGGGAGGGAGAGAGAAGGAAGAGGGAAAGGGAGGGCAGTTCAGATAAGGAGAAGGTGGGGGAGAAGTACAGAGTGTTAGGAATTTGAAAGTAGGTGTGTAGAAGTCAGGGAGGGGGAGCTGGGGGAAGCCACTAGAAATCCAGATGCCAGGGATCCAAGCATTTCCCAGGCCACAACAGGGAGGACATTAGCCAAAATATCGAATAAAGGGGAGACAGAACCTGTAGAGACACTATCCTGGGAATAGGCATGGCCCCAGTTTGAGGGATAGGGACACCCACCCACTTCAAAAATATTAATCCAGAATTCCTACTGTCAAAAGGAAATACAGGGACAAAGAGTGTAGCAGAGACTGAATGAAAGGTTATCCAGAGACTGCCTAGGGATCCATCCCATATGCAGAAACCAAACCCAGACACTATTGCTGATGCCAAGAAGTGCTTACTGACAGGAGCCTGATATAGCTGTCCTCTCAGAGGCTTTGCCATAGCCTGCCTAATACAGAGGTAGATGTCTGCAGCTGAATATCAGAGCATGGGGACCCTAATGGAATAGTTAGGGCATGGACTGTTGGAGCTGAATGGGTTTGCAATTTCATAGGAAGATCAACAGTATCAACCAACCAGATCCCCCCAAACCCTCAGGGACTAAATCACTGACCAAAGTGTAGACGTGGAGGGACCCATGGGTCCAGCTGGATATGTATCAGAGGATGGCCTTATCAGTCATCACTGGGAGGGGAGTCCCTTGCTCCTGTGGAAGCTTGATGACCCACGGTAGGGAATACTAGGGTGCTGAGGCAGGTGTGGGTGGGTGGGAAAGCGCCCTTTCAGAGGCAGGATGGGAGGTTTATGGAAGGGAAACTGGAAAGGGGGATAACATTTAAAGTATAAATAAATAAAATAACTAATAAAAATGAAAAAAAAAGGAGCAGACACTACTCTTTAAGAGAAATGATCCAATTTTTGTTTCCAGCACCTCTGTTGAGCAAAGTGTCTGCCTGGAACTCCGGCTCAGAAGGTACAACTCTTTCTTTGGCTTTTCCTGGCTACCATGCTCACACACACATACCTTCACATAGACACAGAGGCATGCATATCATCACAAATGAAAATAACAAAACGAACGTGTTCAGTCCAACAAGTGCTCGCTAAGGAGAAGAGGAACATTCGAGGTGAAGAAAAGCACAGACTCAACCTTGAGTATCCTCAAGCAGAATGAAGTCAACTAAAATTCAGAAGTAAGAAAGAAAATAAAGTTAGTGTTTCTATTATTCTGTAGTTCACACAACAACCTCACCTTTATAAGTAACTTTAAAAAAGACAAATGACTTTTATCATCAAAGGGCCCATTCAAAGAATCTAGAACTAAGTAATGTCTTTTTTATTAATCATTTTATTCGTTTACATTTCCAATGATATTCCACCTGCTGGTTTCTCCTCCACAATCCCCCTGTCCAATCCCCCTCCCATTGGCCTCTATGAAGTTGCTCCTCTGCCCACTCCTGCCTCATCGCTCTAGCATCTCCCTATGCCGGGGCATCAAGGCCCAAAGAACCAAGGGCCTCCCCTACCATTGATACCATCTTTTGCTACATATGTAGCTGGAGCCAAGGATCCCTCCCTGTGTATTCTTTGGTTGGTGGTTTAGTCCCTGGAAGCTCTGGGTGGTCTGGTTATTGATATTGTTGATATTGCTGTTCCTATGGGGTTGCAATCCCCTTCAGCTCCTTCAGTCCTTCCCCAAGCTCTTCCATTGGGGGCCCTTGGCTCAGATTGATGGTTTGCCATGAGTTTATGCAAGTCATGTGCTGGCAGAACCTATCAGGGAACAGCTATACCAGGCTCCTGTCAGCAAACACTTGGCAAAAGCAATAGTGTCTGGGTTTGGTGTCTGCAGATGGGATGGATTCCTTGGCGGGGCGATCTCTACATTATTCTTTTCTCCAGTCTCTGCTGCGTTTTTTGTCCTTGCGTTTCCTTTAGACAGGAACAATTCTGTGCTAAAAATTGTGAGATGGGTGGGTGGCCCCATCCCTCAACTGGGGGATGTGCCTATCTACTGGAGGTGGTCTCTACAGGTTCCCTCTTTCCTTTGTTGGGTATTTCGGCTAATTTGTAGGTATATGCTGATCAAAGCAACAGCAAAAGTAACTAATAAGCTTCAGATCTTCTGTAATGAGACTCCATTAAAAATAAAGCTAAAAATAAAACAAACAAAAAACTCAAAAAAAACCCAAAATGACATTTTAAGAGGAAATAAAATAGAAGTGGTGATATAAGCATACAACACAGTATTGTAGTACAGATGTCATAATATCATGCACCTAAATCTGAAAATATTTAGCATTGCATTTTGTGTTTATTACTTTGGAGCATTAAACACCCATTATTTATTTATTTATTTATTTATTTATTTATTTACTTACTTACTTACTTACTTATTATTTTAATATCAAAATTATTTTTAATTCCTTTGTATAAATGTCCTTGTCACTGTAGAAAACAGATTGGTCATTTGAAGGAAGGAGTTTTGTTTTTAGATGGCATTACCTTGAACAGAACACAGGGGCAGAGGAGTACGGTGATTGTAAACATATGATTCATACATCCACAGAATGCGTGTGCTAATGTCCGGTAGTCATGCCTTGGAACATCCCGTATTCTTCTACTCAGTAACTATTGCCACCATCTGTTTTTCAGACATCCCTCGGTTTGAATTTGAACACAATCATGCAGCATGTATTTCTCACCATAGGCGTTTACATAGCAATGATCATTTATCTTGCTGAATAACATTCTAGTCATCAAATATATGGAAACTTATTTAATCTTGCATCTTTTGACCAACATCACCCAGGGCAAGATTTCAATGAACTTTACTAATCACCTCTCACCAAAAATGTTAACGTGTTACTGTCAAAGCTTTTTTTGTGTGAATATACAGGTTTTGTCCTTTGAGACACTCAGGAAACAATAACTGAACCTTCAACCTAGTACAGGTTACCCAAGGACAGTCTGGAGAGCTGTCACCATTTTACCCTGATGTGGGAAAGGATGTGAGCCTTGTAGTTAAGCCCTATTGTGCCAACATTAGTAGTCCCAACTTTTCAATTTTCATCATTTTAAGTTGAGATTGGTTTCAATGGTTTTGCTTTATTAGTTAAGTTAGTTCATTGCATGTATACCTATAGTGAATTCTGGTTATTCTGGTTATGCCCCTCCTCTCTTACTGCCTATTCACTTTTATCACTGCTATCCTCTCTACTTGTCCCTCTATTTCTTAGATTCATGGCTTTGATTTTGTCTTGTGACCCATTCAGTGTGAGCATTGGGATTGGCACTATCTAATGACAGATGGTGGGGTCTCCAGTGAGTACATAACTGAAGGCAATGGTTCTCCCTCTCCTGTCAGTCTTTATTTTCTTTTGAAAGGTTTTGTTGGATTTTTGTGTTTGTGTATATGCCTGTGTGTTGGGTAGGCACTTTGAAGGCCAGAGCCATCAGAAACTATGGAGATGGAGAAACAGGCATCAGTGAGATAACTGACATGGAACTGGGAGCAGAACTCAGGTTCTTTGCAAAAACATCACTTACTCTTAAGGGCTGAATAATCATTCTACCTGCCCCGTCCCCATCCAACCTGTTCTTCAGAACTGTCATTTAGACTTTATAATTTGCATATGATAAGAAAGCCATTATATAGACATGAGAGACAGTCTTAATAACCGTAGTCAGGAAAGTTAAGTGTTTATTCTACTTCCTCTCCCTGTCAGAAAGTTAGCCGCCTGTAATTTCTCCAGCTCCCTTGCTGGGTTTCCAATAGGCCAATAATGTGTTTGGTGTCCTGATTCCCTATGTGGCAATACCTGTCCTTGTTTCTCCAGAGACTCTCTCCCTCCCATTTTCTCCTCCATCACAGAGGATTACTCAGTTGTTCATTCTGCATACAAGACCCTCACTGGGACACTGGGACAAATATTCCTTGGGTTTTGTTATTCCCATAACCTGCTTTTTAATTTCCTTTGTAGCACACTCCTGTATAATAACACATTTGTGTGTCGGTGTGTGTGTGTGTGTGTGTGTGTGTGTGTGTGTGTGTGTGTGTTTGCTTGCTTTTCATTTATTTTCCTCTGAATATCAAATATATCTTTGAGAAAAAAATGCTGAACCTACGTCACCGTTTTGCAGTGACTCAAACCAAGATAATACAAGACTTCCCATTCACCTTGCCTTTTCTACCCTTGGATGCCTCATCTATCACCCTCTGTCTAACCACCTCACACCATCTCTCCTGGTTCAGTTATACATTTCATGACAAACACAACAATGGACATAAACAGTTTTCTGAGCCCCAAACCACTAGGATCCATTTTGGTCCTCCTGAAGTCTATGAAATTATAGATTTTGCCCTAATCTGAGAGATTTGCCAAGTTTCATTTCCATACTAAAATCAAGTATTCTGATCAAAGGAACTTAGGAGGAAAAGAGTTTGTTATTTCTCAGATTATTGTCCCAGGCAGTATGAACTTGAGAAAGCCAGTTACATTGCATACACAGTTAAGTACAGTGAACAATGACTGTTTGCATTCTCCCTTGCCTCTAGTCAGCTTGATTTCTTCATTATTAGCTTCATTATTAACCCTGCCTAGGGAATGGTGCCCCCACAGTGGGCTCGGTCTTCCCACATTCATTAACTTGATTAAGATAATCCCTCACAGAAATCTACAGATTACCTCAATTTCTCATTGAAACTCCCCACTCAGGTGACTACAGACTGGCAAGTTACGAATTGAATCTAACCATCACACTGGTTATTGGTTCTCCCAGGAAGCTATAGATTAGATGATTTCTTTTCATAGTGTGTGTGTTTGTGTGTGTGTGTGTGTGTGTGTGTGTGTGTGTATGTGTGTGTGTGTGTGTGTACAGTAACAGAGAACAGTATCTGCTCAATAATATTTGTTGATGAATTTGTAGTGATTTATATGAATATTTTTACTTGTGGTATTAGGCGATTGGTCCCCAGTTGGTGGTGCTGTATTGGAGAAGTTAAAGACTTCTGGGAGCTGCTCCTTTTAAGGAGGGTGCACTTCCTAGGACTTTAAGGGCTCATAGCCTTGCCCTACTTCCAGTCTTTCCCCTCTGATACACACTTGCAATTGAAGATATAAGTTCTCATCTTCCTGCTCTGCCACTAGGCAATGCCTACCTGCTGCAATGCATACCTTTATTCATCTAGAACTATAAGACAAATAAACCCTTCCTTTCTTATCTTGCCTTGATCACATTGTTTTATAACCTCAACATAAAGGTAAATAATACAGAATTATTGGCCCATGTGTTACCCAGTGTAATCACAATGTCCTTGTAGTAAAAGACAGTCTTTTATATTCTCATATCACTTCATGTCTTTATATTTTTCTCCTGCAGTATAATTTACTCTTCCACTTGTGGACATATCATTTCTTTATTTAGAGTGTTTTGCTATTATAAAATATAATATTTCAATGGCTTACATGTTGCTGCAGTTTTACACAAACCTTTATTTCTAGCTCTCTATAGCACTCTGAGGAGGGGCTGACATACATCAAAAAGGTGTGTGTGTGTGTGTGTGTGTGTGTGTGTGTGTGTGTGTGTGAGACAAAATTGTGTTATTTTTCAGGAAAGTAAATGCAAGTGAAAATTATTACACCAAGAAACAAAATAAGTCAGAATCAGAAGGGAAATATCACATTTTTCTCTTATTTGTGGACTCTAGATTATTTTTCTATAAACTTAACTTTTTTGGCTTGTACATTTTTTTACATGAGTACTGCATTTATACCAGACTCACCCTTTCTCCCCAGCTCCTTGTGTATCTTCGCACCCAAAATTCATGAACACTTCTATTTTAATCATTACTGTTGCACCCAGAGACACATAAATAGATTGTGGGGTCCAGTAACCTTATGAACACTCTTGGGTATTACGTCAGTTAGCTTTATGTTTAAATACAGGAGGAATTGGAGTGGAGGCAGCAGCTGTGTATGACAAAGCCACTCTGGTTTAGGAGTTGATCAGGTTCTCAGTTCTGGTTCTGTAAAGCAGACAAAGAAGTTGTTACTCCTGCCATCATTTCTGGAGGTCAATCTGTTGCTCGTCCACAAATCGTTCTTATTCCAGGGAGTAGTCTCATTTGTACATCTGTGCACCAGGAATCTGTAGGTGCTTTGCTTTTTCTGGAATCTCAGGAGACTCCAATTGCTGGATAACTTGAGATGCCTGCAAATGATACTGTAAAAGCCGGCGATAAAGTGTCCCAGTTATTCTTATGTTTGTGACTTAAGCCTTGAGGGGTGATGGGGTACTTTGGTCTTCTCTGTGTTTTAGGAAGACATGCTGAGTGGTTAACATGCGCCTGTGTAGAGGGAAAGAGACAGATGGAAGATTGATCTGGGGTGCCAGGGCTCAGTCTGTCTGGGTGATTTTGTGGACTCCAGTGAAGAGTCAGGCTTTTTAGCAAAGCGTCTTTTAAGTGCCTGTTAGATTATTGTGGTGAAGCTTGTAAGTCTCATTTTTAAAAACTTATTGGCTTTCATCATCTTTGCTCTTGTTCCTTGTTGTTCCAGATGAGCACTTGAATTTAATTAGGTTCCCTTAATCATGTTATAATTAAAATGACTTTTGTTTTAGAAAACCAAGTTTCTTTCCTATAAATATAATAGGAAATTCAAGGAAGGAAAGACGTCCTTTCCCCACTGTTCCTATGTGCATCAGTCTATTGTATTCAGTTCCAGAGAAGAGGAAGAATACAACCACTGATTAGAAGTATGATCTGTGCCTTGATGGATGCCTCCTGATCCCAAGAGCAGAATCGTTTGTAGATCTATGCCATCTAATAGAAAAGATGAACTCCTGGATGATTGTGATGACCAATCTTAAGCATTGTTTCTGCTGAGCTCCATACTCTGCTGAATTCCTCAACCACAACTTCAGATACTTCTGTGAAGGCATATCTGAGATGGCATTAACACGCAGGGTATGTGGACGTTAACGGAACTCGTTCAATTAGGTTAAAGAAAAAAATAGAACTGAGGTTACCCTAGAATTGTTACAAACAATTTCATAGGCAGAATGTATTTTCATCTCCTGCCTGGAGTCTCTCTTACTCTTTCCAGTGACCCCTTCAAAGGTTTTAGGCATGGTTAAAAGCCTTAACAACTGCCAAAACCAACTCCTTGCAATAAAAATCAATTTGCCCTCACTAACTGCTTTCATGCTGAACCCTTATGTGCCATTTTAAAGATATTCTTTTCAATGAAACAATTAATTTATTGATAAAATTTAAATACTAATTAGCTTTGCCTCTTAAATATCAATGGGTATTTAAGAATCACAAGATAGCTCATAGAAACAGGCAAACAGAAGGATAAGACTGAAAAAAGCACAAGAGAATCCTAAGAGACTGTGAACAAAAAGTCAAGTAATTGGAAAGAACCTTAAATTTAACATTAATATCTCTTAATTATTATCCTCAGTGTGTCAAAAATAGATGGGACAGTGAGAGACTAAAGGGGACCTCTTGGAAATTAACTAATAATGGAAAATAAATATTCAAATAAACCTTAAGAAGGTGAATTTGGAAACATTATTTTTGTGACTATATCAACAATGACGAGCAGAGAATAAGAGAGAGGATGCAAAAAACAAAAATCCACCCAGGAAGCTTAACCTGACAATAAGGAGATAGACAATGACCAGAACAGAGGTAGCTGTGAGAATGGAAACTGTGAAAGCTAAAGGAGAGAGAATTACGTGGAGCTGAGTATGCATCATAAGACAAAAGGGGAATGAGTATTTAATCTAATGAATGAAATATACAAACAGTGGGAGTTGTGGTGATAATAAGAACTAAGCCAGAAGTCCTTCAGAAAGAGAAAAAATTCAATATGAATGATCTGAGAAAAGCAAGCCTTTGCAGCAAAAACTGGACCAGACAGCCATCATTCTCCTTGTGACCAGCACTACAATATGGTCTAGGAAAACTGGAAATTAAGCTTCACATCTTATAAAAATTTTATTTCTAAATAGGATTCTATAGTTGGTCAGTAAGCTATAAAGGGATTCAAACAAACAAGCAGGGAATAAGGATGCCTTCTAAGAACATCTTTAGAGTTACCTAAGCCTGCATTCTACCTACTAAACCAGAGGAGAAAATAGAGAAGACAGATACAGTTCAACACACATGCCAGGAACCCAGCAATTGAAGAGAGGATAACAGGTGAGTAGTAGATATGGGGATACTCTGAGCAAATTGGGAAGGCTCTGCTTGGAGGTCAGGAAATACATATGGTACTGTAATGGGCATGCAGTTGCATGAATCAGGAACAAAGAACGATAGCTATTCTCCTACAGCTGCTCACCGCGCACCAAGTTGTGTGTACATTTGGGACCCCAGACTATTGTATGATCATCTATCCAACTGTCTCACGTTCTAACTTTAGCCATAAATGTAATGGGATCTTGCCAGAACTCCACCCACTAATGTTCCAGGAAATCACTTTCTGTGGTGTTCATTATTTTTATCATTCTGGTATCATCAAATTTCTTTCAAAACATCTTTACTTTGGTAATGGCAACACTCATGATTTCTTTTGCCAAAGCACTTTCATTATTGAGAGAAAGTGTGTGTGTGTTTTTTTCCCGAGCTGGGGACCGAACCCAGGGCCTTGCGCTTCCTAGGCAAGCGCTCTACCACTGAGCTAAATCCCCAACCCCGAAAGTGTGGTTTATAAGTGACATTAATTAATCAGCATAAAGCAGGAGTTTCAAAATGAGAGACTATTCAATGTGACCAAAAATAGTTTATAAGCAAGTGTTTATTAGTTTTATTTTTCTTGAGTGCTTTAGACTAACAAAATATTTATCTTAAGATATATCTATACCATATCTACAACAGAAAAAATATTCTACTGTCTTTATTATGGCATAACTCTTTGGAAAAATATGTTAATTATTAACATTGGACTACAGTACTCAAAAATAACCTCAGAATATTATTATTCAGCAAAGCCAACAATCAATTAGCTGTGCAAGTCAACTTTTTGTTTTAATGTTTTATGAGTTTTTATTTTATTTTATTTTATTGGGCAAAGTTTCTCACTCATGCATATTGGTTATTTATCTAACATTTTGCTATTACAAATCTCTCTCTCTCTCATACACACACACACACACACACACACACACACACACACACACACACACACAAACAAACACAGAGAGAGAAAGAGAGTCCTGTCCTTTTTTAAGAGAAGGCATATAAATTCACAATACAAGAACCAGATCCTAAGGAAAATAGTTTTTAAAATTAAGCACACATTCCAGTATAATGAACCATGTAATTAATCTAAGAACAAAATGATAAATTCCCTAATCGTACAGATACTCAGCTCATTCTTTGTCGATTTGGTTACTAACTCAAGTGTTTCATTTAATACCCTGAGTTAATGAGGGATCCCATTCTAACAAGACGAACATTGCAGGATTTCTGCCTTGAGCCCAAGGTCCTCACAAGCGCACAGACCATGTACAAGTGGAGATTCAGTTGCTGGAGATACTGGAGTAAATGGAGGTATGTGTGTTCATATATGTGTATATGATTGTTTATGCATGTTATATTATGTATACTGAATATATATGAGACAGACACACATTTGCCTGAAAACTTGTTGCATAATGGTTGCAAATATTCTACAGAAAATGTGAAAATTGGTATTTTTCCTTTTGTCATAGGAACAATAAAATGTAGCATATATAGTCATAATGCCAAGCAGGTAAGCAGTGGAGTTGAATAATTTTCTTAAAGAAATACATTCAGCTTGCTTAGGAAGGAATCTTGTTAGTAGAGTCCCCATAGATGGAGTCACAGGTTGCTAAAGAGGCCTCAGTGTTCTTCTTTGAAGACCCCAGTTCCCTTCCCAGTACCCACATTAGACAGCTCACAATTAAGTGTAACCCCTCAGGAGATCTCATAGTCTCTTCTGGGCAGGCAGCCCTCTGGCCCCCTCTAAACACACACACGTTGTATTCACTCATACAAACACAGAGAGACACACGTACACATACACACACATACACACACACACACACACACACACACACACACACACCAAAATAAAAATAATTTAAATAAACTAACTAAAGAAGAAAATATAGACTCCAGCTAGAGTCTCTCAATTTTTTTTCAGAATAGGACAGGGACAATGTAAAGAGGAGGACTGATGAATTGGAAGGTACAACACCATATGTCACTGGTATGGAAAGATTTTGCTCAAAATCATCACTCATTTTCTGCACTTAGTTCCTGATTTTAGAAGTTATGCTACCATTTCCAATTATTTTAACATCAGTGGAATGCTTGCACATGAGAAGTGAGCAGAGCTGAAGTGACGCTGGCAGCTGTGTCTGAGGCCTGCTATTATTTTGATGGTGCTCTACAACTTCATTAGTTGAATTGAACAGTATTTTTAAACAACATGGCTTTATGGTTAGCTGAATACATGATAATCTTCATTAAGTATACAAAGTTTGCTTATATTAAAGTACACTAGAAGTAGCAGAATGTTATTTCATGGTTAAATTGTCTTTATTCTGACCAGCAAAGTGTTTCCCCATTTCACAATTCATGAACCCTGGCTTCAAGTCTTTCACATTATTCTTATTTTCTCTTTAGAATGCACTTCATTTAGTGATGGGAGAGATGGCTCAGTGGTTAAGAGTCCTTGCTTCTCTTGCACTGTTCTGTGGTCAAGTTTCCAGCATCCATACTGGGAAGCTCACGACTGTATCCTATAGTTCAAAGAGATGTGATTCTCTCTGCTGGCCTCTGTGGGCACTACTGACACATGGTACACCTATTGATAAGCATACACACACAGACACATGAAATAACACTAATAACTCTTAAAAACCTACTCACTATTTCATACATTCATGTGACATCAAGAGGGACTCTGCGCTGGGTCCAAAAAAGAGAATCTGTGTCTAGTGTCTCATGGAGTAGGCAACCTTTTCATTTTTACAAAAAGTTCCCTTAATGTCTGCTTCTAGTCCATCAAATACACCCTTTGAATGGACCAAGAAATGAATTAGCCTGTATCAAATTGGGAGATTTCCTAGTTTCTTTCCTTTTACTGTGATAAAATAGCCTGACTTAAAAGTAACTCAGGGAGCCAGGTGGTACTGCCACACACTTTTGACTCCAGCACTCAGGAGGCAGAAGCAGGCAGATATCTGTGAGTTCAAGGCCAGCCAGATCTGTAGACTGAGTACCATAATGGCCAGGTGACTGAGAAATCTTTTCTCAAAAAAAAAATCCAACAACAAAACAACTTAGGGAAAAAAGGTTTTACTTAAACTCACAGTCCCAGGTTAAAGTCCACCGATGTGAGGAAGTCAAGTCAGGAACTGGAAGCAAGTAGTCACATTATATCCACTGTCAAGAGCAGAGACAAATAAATGCGTTCATGACTGTTGCTTGGCTTGTTTCCTCTACTTTTATACAATCTGAAATCCAACTCCATGGAATTGTATTTTTTATAGTGGGTGGTGCTCTCCCTGCTCCATTAAAGCAATCCAGACAATCTTTCAAAGACATCCATAGGACTACCTGATACAGGCAATCCCTCACTAACACTCTTCCCTACTGATTCGATCTTACGCTGCAATGACAAATAAAACTAACCATTATATTGGGGAGATGTTATTTATTTAACTTTAAATTGTGCACCTACTTATTTATATAATATAGTAATATAGCTTAAAGATAGAGACACATTCTGAGAGATGCCTCAATAGGTGATTTGATTCTGTATGAACATCATGAAGAACACTTAATACTAAATTAGATGGTCCATTTGACTGCACATCCAGGCTATATGATAAACCCTTAGCCACAAGACTAAAAGCATCTGCCTGACTGTTATTGTACTAAACACTATAGGCAATTATATTCTAATGATAAGTGCCCTGGTAAGTTTTATTGTTAACTTGAAACACCTTGGAAGAGGAAGACTTCATTTGAGGAATTGTCTCCATCAGATTGCCTTCTGGGAAAATCTGCAGGTCATTTTCTAAATTGCTAATTGATGCAGGAAGGCCAGTCCCACTGTTGACAGTTACATCTCTAGGTCCATGGCTTTGGGTTGTATAAGCAAAGTAGCTAAACATAAGGTGAGAAACCAGGTTCCTATCTTGACAACCATTAGTGACAAACTACAGCCTATAAGCTGAAATAAATCCTTTCCTTTCTGATTTGTTTTTGGAAATGATCTTTGTCACAGCATTAGAAAATAAACTATGATAACTAAGTATTAATCTAACTATATAAGGTACTAAGATACAATGTAAGAGGTAAGACTAGCATGCTGATACAGGACAGTTACTGGGAATAGAGATGGCAGAAACTGAAAACAGCATTATTATTTGCCAAAGCTTAAAGGTGAAATCCAGGTCATTACTGTGCAGTACAATGAATACATAACATACTTTGAAGACATAGTACAGTGATAAAAACATGTCATTTTTTCTATTAATGAATTAATATTGGCCTTACTTAATATTTGCATTTTTATAGCTTGGGAATTTTTTATCCTTCCTCAGAGAAGCTTTATTTCTTCAGTAGATAGCAATTCTTACAGAGAAACACAAATACTCAATTTATAGAGTATAAGAGGCTTCCTCTTCTCAAGGTTAAGTGATCCTTGGGAAAGAGGGGATAAGTAGACTCTAAGGCCAAGAAGGAGATTTCTGTAGAAAACAATTTTCTGGACAGAAGAAGGAAGCTATACACATCATTGCAATACCTACAGAAGCTCGTCATGAAAATCCCAGCACGGACAGGGAAGGTAGCTATAACCTCTCACTCATTTCTAGGAAGCTATTGGCAATGGATGGCTCCTGGAGGAGGAAAGGGTCAGATTTCTTCAGGAATAGATGCAACGACTGGTAAAAAGGACAGAGAGAGACAGAGATAGAGACATACAGAGACAAAGAGAAAAAGATACAGAGAGACAGAGAGAATGAGAGCACAGGAAGGTAGAGATAAAGTGATGAGAGAATAGAAAAAGAGTTGTTTAGGTGGAAAAGAGGGTGAATTTGATCAAACACACAAATTTATAAATGCTAAATAATATATCTTTAAAATTAAAAATAAATAATAAATAAAATTAAATAGCTTAAATCATAAATATTACAACTATGTAGACTACTGTTTTCATACTTCTTTGTAAGCCCCTTATTCTCTCCCTCCTTTATTCTGTCTCACTGTCTTTGTCTCTTTCTCCCCCCCCCGTGTGTGTGTGTGTGTGTGTGTGTGTGTGTGTGTGTGTGTGCGTGTGCGCGCATGTGCATGTGTGCACACACAAATGCATGTACATATTACTGTATGTGTACGGAAGTCACAGAATCACTTGGGATTGCTGGACACACGTTTGACCTTGCTTGACATAGTAGCTCTTCTTCACTTCTGTGCACATCCGGCTAGCTAGACATGA
Organism: Rattus norvegicus; assembly: GCF_021556685.1. Classification (NCBI taxonomy): domain Eukaryota; kingdom Metazoa; phylum Chordata; class Mammalia; order Rodentia; family Muridae; genus Rattus; species Rattus norvegicus. The sequence goes on along the minus strand of NC_141537.1, from coordinate 114,849,099 downwards.
GCTTGCAGCAATCTCCTGTCATTGCCTATCATCAATATTAGTTACTATTTTATTGCTGTGTTGAAACACTTTTGGTTTGCTCTCTTTGTTTCCAACTTGTGTTTTTGGATATGGTCTCTTAGCTTCCTGCTTTTGTGGTCATTTTTTGCTTCATCATAACTGACTCTAGAGCTTTGAAACAATAATTCCACATCATCTGTTTCTTCTATAAATTGTCTTGGCCTTCTCTTTTCATCCCAGAAAGTTTTCAAGACAGTTGTCCATATGGGCTGCATCTACCAACATTGTATTTCCTTCCTTTGGGACAGTATAATAGCTCTGGCCTCACCAGTCTACAGAGATTTTTCAGGTTTATTCTGAAATAGGATAATTCTACCTAGTGTATACTGATTGCATAAAAACTCCTTTTTTATGCTTGTCTCAACAAGGTCATCATTTTTTTTTCAGGTAGAACTTTCTTAAAAGGACATTCTTTAATTAATTGGATTTATTTTCCCAACCTCTATCTGTTTCCCTTATTCTTACACTGGAGAATCTGGGTTCTGTACATAAAATATTGAGTTGGATAATATAGTATAGATCTCTAGCTAATTTAATAATTTCAGTTCATGAATATCTCAGAGATCTGAGGCATGCATAAATCTTTCCCATTTGGCTTTTGCAATGAGTACCTTAGAAATATCATGTACTGATGCCTTCTCTGTGAAAATCAAAGGACATTTTTTGCTTTATCTAATTTCTGAAGACAACAAATGAAACCATAAACTGCTAAGCCTGGAGTCAATCATTACAGCATTATATTCCTAACGTTACTCTTGGTTGCCCACTAGAAGTTGATGGTAAAACCCCATGGTTGCATACTTTGCATACTTTGGATAAAGACATGTCAAGAAACAAAGCTGGAAATAACCAGGGATTCTTTTCTGCTTGGAAGCATTACACCATGAGAAAGTGGTATTTAGGCTGTCAATAGGGATTCGATTGTGTGTCTGATCCAGCTGGGAATCCTGTGAACCACAACAATGAACAGAATAGCAAAGTATGTTTATAGGGAGAATAATGGAACAGATATTATGGGGATAATATAATATTCATATATACTCATTATGGGTGTTTTAAGTCCTGGTACACATGAGGAAACCCATACTTGTTACTACTAATCTTTATAGGAACCCATGACTTGGGAGCTTACAGGCCTTAGGGGTGAACCTACTATTATTATTCTCCAAATTGGACATAAATATCAAATTGCTTTCTAAATTCATTTCCCTATAGCCATAGATTCTTACTGCAGCTCTTAGATATCATGAGAGAAAAGTTCTTTGTACAGTGGATGGTGGTTAACACTTAAACTCAAAACCTATCAAAATGCAGGGAATAAGGGACATTGGAGTCCTCTGCCACAAATGGAGCATCTACATCATATCATCCACTGTTCAAGGGCCCGGGGATCATCGTGAAGAAGTAGCAGAAAGACTGTAAGAGTCTGATTTCATGAGGGACCAGAGAAAAGCACCTGGGGTTGCCTGCAGAAGATGAAGCTATAACAATATTATAAGATGGGTTACTCATGAGCTCCCACTCCTAGCTGAAGGGCTGTTGCCAATAGGTGGCTGTTGGAGAAAGAGAGGCAACAAGCATTCTTAACTGTTCAACCTTCTATTTTGAAAATTTCATCTATGACATTCAACATAAATAAAATGCAATAATATCATGGATACAGGAAGATAACAAAACAAGACTAACACATTTATAAAAGTAAAGGGAGGCAGAATTGTTATGGTGCCAAATATCCTAGGGATAGCATCTGGGAAAGAGATTAGAGAGGTAATAATACCATTATTTTACTCTAAATAAATGGGATATTTAGTAAAATACATGAGATTACTTTGCTTGGATTTTAATGATTGTTCAAGAATGTCATAACAGATTTTCTTCCTATCTCCAAGTAAAGGTTAATTTCGATTTTATACACTTACAGGTCTAAATTTAGGCCTTGAAAGAAGCAAGCTGCAGGTCAAAGGTCAAAGTACAGCAGTTGTCTCTTAATTACACAAGGGTAGGATGAAGCTGCACAGATTTTGAATGATAAACATGCCAGTTTGATCCTCTCACTAAAGTATCTTCTATATAAAACCAAAGCAAAAAAGTCATTGTTTGATGAGAATAATAACCAACTATTTTCACTAATTATGACATTAAAGGAGACTGAACTTTTTTGAGAATTTATTAAAGTTTTCTTGGGGTGAAGGTGTGGGTCAATGACATAGTGTTTGCTTAGTATTTATGAGGGCTTGATGGTATGCTCAGAATCACATATGTAAAAATATACACACAGACAGACATGGATATGAACACATACAAGCATACAATCTTATACATTATACACATGTTAGACATAAATACACATACATACATGACACAGAGGCACACATACATACACAAATACAGGTACTCATAAACATAAGCAAACACACACACACACACACATACGCACACACACACTCACAAGCAAACACCACCCCCCCTCTCTATATGTGCTGCTGAAGTGAGCACTTCTGTCTCATTTTTGTTTTTCTAAAGTAAAGATTATTTTGCAGCAGATATACTGGTCATCTGACTCTTACAATATTTCTGCTTTCTCTTCAGCAATATTCCCTGACCCATAAGTACAGAAGTTGCATTATGAATTCAGCTTAAGATCAGTTGATCTCTGAATTTTGACCAGCTATGGCTTTCTATAATGATCTATGTCTGCTGCAAGAAAATGCTAAATTTAATGGTGGGAATAAGGATAAATATTTAGAATGAAGGTATAGAGTGAAAGTAGACATGACAATGGTTGAAATGTAGCAATATACTTGCATATATATGCATTTATTCACTCATATGTACTCATAAATTATATAATATAATATTCATATATACTCATTCCAATCAATTCTGAATAGACACTTATTCTCAATAACATCTATTTTTTTGTCCCATTTTCTAAGAGTTAGTTCTCAGAAAGGAGACTTCCGATATTAGACCCAGATGGATTCCTCCAGCCCTGTGTCCAAAATGATTGGTATTGTTTGCACATAAGGCTGAACCTTCTGTTTCTGGAGTGCAATGTCCCTAGCAGCAGCAACAGTGACAGCAACAGCAATGGCAACAGCAACAGTAGTAACCTGCACTGTTTCAGGGGAGGGTCTCCTGTCTAATGAACAGAAAAGATGTTTTCCATGTTTGACACTATGGTTTTTGTAAGATAATCTATAGTTTACGGGAAGCATGGCAATATCATCATAAGTGACTTAACTTAAAAAGTCATTTTACTTCCCTATACATATATAACAAATATGCATAATATATCATACCTATAATTTTCAGTAAACATAAGTTACTGTTATTCCCTATGTCTTCATCAAGCATCTTCAATATTTCTCAAGCCTTCATTATTTTCCTGAACTCTGTGTTGTCTTCTCTTCTCCCTCCACAGTCAAGTCTCTAGTTTTCCCATATTCTCTTTCACAGCCACTAGAACCGATTTCCCTCTCTTGATCTCCTGTCTTCCTCTGTACTGTGGTCTCTTTTTACTTCCCTTTTACCAAAATTTACCCTACATTAACTATTCACATCTAAAATCCAGAGCTAGGTGTCATTTTTTTACACTCAAAATAACACAGAATGTCTCTGTATTAAAGGTCTTTATCGTAAAGGAGACAGTGAGGCTGACCAAGAAAGCTAAGCCTGCATCGGTGGTACATACCAGTGACCTCAGAATTCAGGATGCAAAAGCAAGAGGATTTATACAACCTTTCTCTACAGAAGAAATTTCATTGCAAGTCAGTCCCGGGCCATACTTGTCTAAAAAGACAAAACCAGTCCAAGAAACACGCCTGTTTTGTTGTTGTTTGCTTGTCTTGTTATGTTTTTAAACAAGTAAAAGAAAAACTAAATTTTTTGTGAGCCAGTACATTCCCCAAATGCCCTTCTCTAAAGTGGAAACTGGGAAGGGAGTTTGGATTTTCTAGAATTAGAGTCCAAGTAAAGATCAGATAATTTAAGACAATGGTTAACAGCACCCATAGTTACCATCACTTTCCTTTGGAATTGGACACTAAAGAACACTGTACCCTGAGGCTGTCAGAGCAATGCGGGTGTGAGTGTGTTTGATACAAGTTATTCTCCACCACTGGGTTCGCTGCTGCATAGAGAGGGTACACAATTCCATGTGACTCACTCATTTGGTGTAAGAACATGGGAAACATTGGAACAGGGGTACAAGGTGGTCACTGACTCCAGCTGCTGTTTGAGTATAAGAGTTTTGAGAAGAGTTATTGACACCACAGGTGGATGCAGCATGGTAGGGGCCCTAAGGAAAAATGAGGTCCAGATCATAAAGTAGGGATCCGGGAGAGACTCTGCACCACGTGATGGATGGCCAATCCATAGTGTATGCTATGCTCACAATTTGTCTCTTATTCTTAGCCCACAGTGGGGAGAAAAGGAGTCTGCTAACCTGGGACCTGTAAGCAAATCAGCTACATGACTGGGAAGAGTAAGAATGAAGAGAATGGACTTCATGGGAGAGAATGACCTTCATGGGAGAGAATGACATGGTCCTAGCTAATGTTCCTGACTTTTCCTTCCTTCAGATGGTGTAAAGTGTCTGTGTTGTAGTTGTCAGTGTAAGTCTTTCCTGCTAGACAAGAGTAGGCTCCTCACCAGCTGGGTCTCAGTGTAGACAGTATCTCATCAAAGCTTCTGGAGAAAAACGGTTTTGTGAGGGAAGGTTCCAGCCTCAATCGTCTCTGAGCCTGCTTCCAACTATTTTGGCTGCCCAACATTCCAACTCTCAGATAATTGAGACCCTGAGACGCACAATGACAGGCTGTCCAAGGCTGATGATGGTTCCTGTTGCCGCACAGCTCTTTTTGAACTTCTCTCATTATCGTTAATGGTAAAGCTCTTTCGTCTTCCAAATTTAAGTCTCTGTATCTGTCAAGTAACTATGTCAACATTTGCCCCACCCATCTCCCATAACCGCCATCTAATCATAAAATAGAGAAGACTTACCCAAATCTATTTTGAAACCGAGAGAGGAGTAGGATGACCTCAGCATCTCTAAGCCTCCAGACCTAAAACAGTGACACCAAAAGAGCTTCCCTAAGCTCCTTACCCAGTCAGTCCATCACTCCCATTCTGTGGAATGGTTAAAATGCAGGCTTCCACAGCGGGACGTCTTCACGGGTGTTTCTGAAGCTGACTAAAGCACGGAGACTGGTGCTTTTGTGTAGAATCTGAAACTTGACCTTGCAATACAGTTGCCTGAGGAGCCTTAGAAACTACAGAGTTCCATGATCTAGTCCAGGGCAATTCAGTCAGACCCTGGGTAGTAGGGATGAGAGGATCCATATTTGCAGAGGTTCATTGAGGTGTTCTAATGTGCATCTCAAATTGAGAATGCTCTTCTAGAGAAAAAAGAATGAAAACGTTTTTATCGAGGTCGCCATATTCAGCAAGGGTGGAATTGGGTGCTTTACATATATTACCTTCAGTTTTAAATTAACACATAAAATAGCTCGCTTTATCTGTATACTGCAATTAGGAATGAAGGTTACCAGAATTCAGGAGGTTCAAGGAAATGCAGCTAGCATAAGCATTTGTTCCTATCTTTGTATCAGAATTTATATTTATTTATTTGTGCTCATGATTTGTTAACAATTTCTTATGTTAAGCGTGCTCATCTGTGTGTGTTTGTCCATGGGAATGTAGTGTCCACAGAGGGTAGAGGAGTGCATGGGTAAGACTGCCTGGAGCTAGTGTTAACGCGGTGGTAAGCAGCCTCTTGTCTGTTCTCGGAACAGAACCTGGGTCTTCTGCAAGAATAGAACATGTTCTTAAACACTAAGCTATCTCCTCTGATCCTTATTTATTTATTTATTTATTTATTTATTTATTTACTTATTTATTTATTATTTCTTTGATAGCTTTAGTGGATATCAGCCAAAGTTATAAACAAAACTCCATTTAAAAACTGTTTCATGGCTATTGAAATATATTTTTTATTTCATCACTTTTTTCCATTTATTATGGCACATTAAATGCATATTTTATGTGAGTTTCAAAATAATCTGTAATCACAAAAATCTCAGGCAAATCTATTCCTCTGACTGTAGCTGTCTGTGTTTTCCACAGAGAAGCCAAAGTTTTGAAACAGTCATTAGAAGAGACTTCAAAACTTAAACCCTTCAGGAATATAGTGAACCATTCTATCAGTTTTAAAATGAGCAGGCTCTCATCAGGTGCTTGACAGTGCACACAAAACAGTTTCTTTTGGGGAACCAAATTAAGGATTTGACAAACTGAATGATAAGCCATTGAATTACCGTAGGGAAAAGAAAGTAAAGTTTGTAACTTCATGGTCCCCTAAGGGGAAATGTGTATCTGGTGATATTTCAAAAGACAACTTCACTTGAATGTGTTTAAAAAGTAAAAGAAATCTTTATAAAGGCTTAACAATAGATTCTTACATTTTAAAAAAACAAGAAAGAAAAAGAAAGAAAAAAAACCCAGTAGGAATAGGAGTTGGGTAGAAGAGGAAGTCAGTTTTGAAAACCTTAGTAAAAGTTCACACTGTGAGGAGTTACAGAAAGTTTCACATACATTTTGCCATTTCTCTCTAAATCAGTGGGTTCAAACTTCCTATTAACACAGCTGTAACGCTAACTGTGTGCCTATTAATACTGTCTACTGACCTCAAAGACTGCGACTGCCAGCTTGAGCTAATACCTACAATGCAGGAAAATTGAAACCATTGAATCCACACATTACATTTCTGGGAAAGCAGCTTCCTAAGCAACGTGGCAGAGGTCAGAGTCATCCGCCTCTCTCCATAGGTTGATAAGTACTTGCAGGTGTAGGCCACAAGATATTTTCTGACTCATGGTCAAAGCAATTTAATGAAAAATATATATTTTTCAATGGAAAAAAAAGAGATTGACGAGAGAAGCTCCCAAGCTATTGGCCTATATTTAAAATACAGTTGAATAAAACACTGTAGAATAGATCTTAGTTATTGCAGGCAAAGACAGGTAGCTGGGCCCATGATTCTAGTGATTGTTAGCATTTCAATGCTTACAATAATGCTTGTCAATCATGAGTTTACTTGCATATTACTGGAATATTTATGTTGCCCAGAATGCCATTAGGAATGAATGTTTATGTACATATAATTATTTTGTCATGTGTAGCTGCCATGGTGATGTTGTCGTATTTTCATTTTGATTCACTAATGTATATTTGCTAGAGAGTTTCATGCTAACAGTGTGTATTAGTTGCTTTTTCTCCTTGTTCTTATCAAATATTTGGCGAGAGGCAACTTAAGGAAGGAAGGATTTCCTTTGGCCTGCCTACTGCTTGAGGAAAAACCATCCATCACCACAAGGAAGGCATGGCGGCAGTAACATGAAGTGGCTGGTCCCATTCTGTCTGTAGCCAGGAAGCAGAAGGTAGGTAAGAAACGGGGGCAGCTATGAATTCAAGAGACAGATCACAACTCATTTCCCCCAGCAAGTGTCTATCTCCCAAAATTGCATGACTTTCCCAAAGAGCACCACCAAATGGAGACCAAGAGTTTGAACACAAGAACCTATGAGGAACCTTAAAAATTCCAATCACAGCACAGGACTACTGTATATGTCAGTGGAACTGTAACTGGATCTGGAAGCAAAGCTATGCTCAGGATGGATTCTGCCCTATATTAATGGATACTGACTAACTTAGTGAGTTGCTAAATTTGAAATCACCTTGGGCCACACCTTTGGGAGCTCCATTTAGGGGATTCCCAAAGAAAATTCAATGAAGGGAAATGACCCATCTTCACTGTGAGTAGTGACTTGACTTCACATAAAAACTAAAAGAAAGAGGCCAGCTGAGGGTCAACATTTCAAGCCTTCTGCTTTGCAAACCTCAGAAATTTGAAATACCAGCCTCACAGCTGAGAGTCTATGAGTTCCACTAGGGTTTCCCTAACATGAAGGACTATATCCTCTTTAGTCATGAACCAAAAACAAAACAAAGCCAAAACAAAAACAAAATAGAACACAAACAAGCAAACAAAACAACCAACCAACCAAGCAGACAAACCTCCTCATTCTTCCCTTCAGTTCCTTCTGTCAGGTTTGGTCATAGCAACAAGAACAGTAGCTAAGCTTGTAAATTTGCTTAAAATGCAAACTTCAAAAAAGGAAACACATTTAAATGTGGTTGCTGCTGAAGAACCACACTTTATGTTGCACTTCTATAAATTTGGAGAAAGAACAAAAAGAAGATTAGAAGGAAGAGGAAGAAGAGGAAAAAGAGGAGGAAGAGGATGGAGGACATATCAAAAAATAGGAGGAGAAATTGATATGAGACAAGGAAGTAGGTTCAGTTATGTTAGCATTTAGGACTCTGGTTGAACATCTCAACAACTGCCTGTCCTAAAGAGCTTTAATTGTCAATTGGCACAGCCTAGAACATTCTGAGAGGAAGATTCCATGGAGAAATTGCCTACATTGACTGGTGTGTGGGCATGTTTGTGGGTGCGCCAGAATGTCTTAAGTATTAATTGATATAAGAGTCTGCTGTACTGTAGGTAGCACCATTTCTTGTGAAGGTAGTCCTGAACTCTATAGGAAAACACACTAAGCCCGAGCCAGGATGTGAGCCAGCAAGCAGTGTTTCTTAAGTTTGTGCCCTGACTTCCATCAGTGATGGCATGTGACCTGAGCAAGTAAGATATTTGAAGGAAAGATAATAAAGCGGTAATTTTAAAGTTTCTAATTATTGAACAGTTACTTGCCCAGAGTCTGGCTCAGATCACCTTAAGACATCACAGATGAGAAGATAAAGCCAGAGGACCTAATGACAGCAATAGAAACTACGAACACAACGCATGCGCGCGCGCGCGCACACACACACACACACACACACACTCATACACTCATGCACACACACACACACACACACACACACACACACACACATATACACATGCACATGCACAACAAAGAAACAAGATTTAAACCCAACTTTCTCCAGTACCAAAAGCTTAGAATTGGTCCCTTATTCAACTCTGAGCTGTCATAATTTCTTCATTCTTGGGGCATCTACATTAATTTATCAACAGAGAATTCACTGACATTTCCAAATGCAGATTTGTTCAACATCTTGAAAGCAGGTAAGATCCATTGTACAATTATATCAAATTTTTCCTATTTACTATAGATCAGTTCTAAGTAACTGTAGCTGTTGTGAGATCATCATTTCCATAGCCATGTCATGTTCAGATGACAGCATTCCATAGAATTCATCCACCAAGCCAATCCAATTACCAGCATAGATGGAGTAGGTGATTTCTTGTCCTCCTCATGGAGGAGTTTTTGTCAGTTGATATTGCTGAGGAAGTAACAATCATCATTTGGGAAGTGGCTTTCTGTGCTCCTGTGGATGGTCCCACCCTTATGCATACAAAGAGCATAGACTGGACTTAGTTGTGGAGTTGTTTTTGGGAGTATGTACATAAGAGGTCTGGGGGAAAGTGGAGTTTATATATGATCACATATCATTGTAAACATGAAATGCTCAGAAAATAAAGGGAAACATTTAAAATTAAAGATATATAGAGAATACTGTTTCAAATCCCCACGAGTAGGCAGACATTTTGAAACTTCACTCAAATTCTTGTCATAACACATTTAGTTATGGAGGAAAGAGTAGACAGTAAAACATAAAGCTAAGTCTAACAAACTGAATCTGATTGTACAGTAATGACACAGTCTGTTGCCCAGCATATCATAACTTGAACTCAACAGGAAACAGGACAAGAGGTGGCAGTATCCTTTATAAACTCTTACCCTCTCTGCTATGGCACAGTGGAAAAAATTTGAAATATAAGAGCTCTTTCTCCCAGCATGATCCTATGGCACCTAGGAAGCCCTGTGTCTTAGGACTCCCAGGATAATCTTGACAACAATTTCTTCCAGACTTTCCCATTTTGTTAACATCTGAGTGTTCAAACTAGAGGAAAATCTGATTCAGATAAAAGATACTGAAATAGAACCTCTCTAAACTAAAATTACACAAGAGTTGGATGCATTTCTTCAAAACATAAGAACACTATTCCAGTCATTGTATATCATTGTATAAGGTGGAGAGTGGCCTAGACACTTGTCATGTAGTGAAAAAAAACAAAACAAAACAATAAACATTTTCATCTAATATGAACTCTCTCTCTCTCACACACACACACACAGAGAGAGAGAGAGAGAGAGAGAGAGAGAGAGAGAGAGAGAGAGAGAGAGGAGAGAGAGAGAAATAGAAAGAGAAAGAGAGAGGAAAGAGACAGAGACAGAGGAGAGAGACAGAGACAGAGACAGACACAGAGAGACAGAGAGACAGAGAGAGAGAGACACAGAGAGAGAAAAAGAGAGGATGTATAATTGAAAAGAAAGAGAACACAGCTCCCACCCCCCTTAACTCCATATTTATGTTCCCAATAGAGTTGGTAGCTCAAGTTATGATACAACATTTGGGTTATTTTAAATATTTGTGGATCATTTGACAAAATTAAGATAATTTCTTGCTTGTGTTACCAAAATATGTAGTTGTCTAATCAAAATATTAAAAAGTCACTACTTATACAAATTGATAGATAAATTTTAATGTATATTATTAATTGAATAGCATAGACATTTGGTAGATATCTTTTTATAATGTTATATTACAATAATAAACTGAAGTCAACAAGTCTATGAAAAGCAATTTTGGAAAAATGCTAAGAAAAATAAGAAGTAGAATATTAAGGTCTTCAAGAGAATTTGAAATCAGTCAGAAAAATTGATAGCACCTTAGCCAAAATTAGTTATTGATTATGGACAGAAAATTCTAGATTTACCTATAGATTAACAAATAAAAGTACCTTCAGGGCTGGGAAATATGGAACTAAGTGATAGAGAACTTGACTAGCATGTACAAGGCCCTGGATTTGGTGTGATAACTAATCTTTGTTCTGAACTTGACAATCAACATCTGGAATTAACTAAAACCCAAGCAACTGGGTACACCTATGAGGAAATCTTTTTTTCTTAAGTAAACCATCCAAAGTGGGAAGACATTTTTAATTTGGTGGATCTTTTGAGGCAGGAAGATACATATTTAATTCAGACTCTTTATAGTAGGAAGATTTACCTTTAATCTGGGCCATACCATCTGTTGTCATTGGAGAAAGGATATTCTCTCTCTTTGCCTACTTGCTCTCACTGGCAAGTCTATTTCTTCACTGGCATTAGAATCTACTTCTCTGGGATTCTGGCAGATGAGACATCAGCCTTGTGGATTGAAAAACTACTAGGTTCTTGAGCTTTCTCTTGGTAGACAATAATGTTGGACCACAGCTATACATATAAAGTTCTGTTCCTCTAGAGAACTCTGACAAATTCAGATGAATTCCACCAACTTAATACAAATCCACATTAAATAAAAAGAAATAAAGCCCATAGGATAAACTTTATTATTCTTTTCCATTTATGGGAGAAGTACACAATATCTCAGCTTTCAGTTTATCAATTGGATACTATATCAAATTTCAAATTATTAAACATTCGTTAATTTATTTTTTTTCCACCTTAGAGATAATTTGAAGGAAATAAACATTTTAATATTGGAAGCAAAGATTATGATATGGTCTAAAAATACGTAGATTATTAATTAATTAATGTCATCTATGAAATGCTTTAGCCCTGCTATGGTTGTATGCTCGTCTCCGTGTTTGTGGGAAAGTGCTGACATCTTCAGATCTGGTCCTTCTATCCTTTGGGGACATCCTCTTTGTTTTCTCCACTTATTCCACTGTTGACATTGCATTTTTATTTTGTTCTTGTTCTATATTGTGTAGGATTGTTATATCTTTATTGTCATTTAGATCACATCTATTACTAGATTTCTATGACAATATCAGCCTGTCTGATTATGATTATCTTTTGATAATTTCTATGGAAAATACAGAAGTGTTGAAAAGAATAAACTCCACCTTCACGTGTCCAATGTATTATGTTCTAGGGATGTTTTACTGTACAAGGTTGTGATTCAAATTTGAAATATCCCTACATGTACTCAATTATTTGAACGCTGGATCCCTGTTTGTTGGAGCTGTTGAGAGAGGAAGTGTTAAGAAATATAGGAAAGATCAGGAATTCAAGGCCTATACCTAAACATAGTAAAAGCAATATACTGCAAACCAGTAGCCAACATCAAACTAAATGGAAAGCTGAAGCAAACCCACTAAAGTCAGGGACTAGACAAGGCTGCCTACTCTCTCTCTCTCTCTCTCTACCTATTCAATATAGTATTCAACGTCCTATCCAGAGCAATCAGACAACAAAAAGAGGTCAAAGGGATACAAATTGCAAAGGAAGAAGTCAAAATATTACTATTTGCAGATGATATGATGGTATACTTAAGTAATCCCAAAAATTCTACCAGAGAACTCCTAAACCTGATAAAACTTCAGCAAAGTTGCTAGAAAAAATTAAGTCAAGCAAATCAACAGTCTTATTCTACTCCAAGGTTAAACAGGCTGCAAAAGAATTTAGGGAATTGACACCCTTCAAAATAGTCACAGATAATATAAAATACCTTGGCGTAACTATAATAAAGCAAGTGAAAGATCTGTATAACAAGATGTTCAAGTCTCTGAAGAAAGAAATTTTATAAGATCTCAGAAGATGGAAACATCTCCCATGCTCAGTAATTGGCAGGACTAATATAGTAAAAATGGTCTTTTTGCCAAAAGCAATCAACAGATTCAATGCAATCCCAACAAAAATTCCATTTCAATTCTTACATAGAGTTAGAAGAAGCAATTTGCAATTTTATTTGGAATAACAGAAAACCCGGGAGAGCAAAAACTACTCTCAACAATAAAAGAACTTCTGGGGGAATCACCATACCTAACTTCAAGCTGTATTACAGAGCAGTAGTGATAAAAACTGTATGGTATTGCTACACAGAGACTGGCAGGTAGATCAATAAAATAGAATTGATGACACAGAAATGAACCCACACAGCCATAGTCACTTGATCTTTGACAAAGGATCTAAAATTATCCGGTAGAAAACAGCTAGCATTTTCAAGAAATGGTTCTGGTTCAACTGGCAGTCAGCTTGTAGAAGAATGAAAATAGATAGATTTTTATTGCCTTGTAGAAAGCTCATGTCCAAGTAGATTAAGGACCTCCACATTAAAACAGGTACACTGAACCTAATAGAAGAGAAAGTGGGGAAGCTTCAAACACAAGGGCACAGGGGACATTTTTCTTAACAGAACACCAATTGCTTATGCCCTAAGATCAACAATAGACAAATAGGACCTCATAAAATTGCAAAGCTTCTGCAAGGCAAAGGACACTGTCCATAGGACAAAACAGCAACTAGCAGATTGGGAAAAGGTTTTTAACAATCCTACATCCTATATTGGGCTAATATATAATATATACAAAGAACTTAAGAAGTTAGACTCTAGATATTCAAATAATCCTATTAAAAATGGGGTATAGAGCTAAACAAAGAATTCTCAACTGACGAATATCAAATGGCTGAGAATCACCTAAAGAAATGTTCAAAATCCTTAATCATCAGGGAAGTGCAAATCAAAACAATTCTGAGATACCTCCTCACACCAGGCAGAATGGCTATGATCAGATGACAGTAGTTGCTGGTGAGGATGTGGAGAAGTAGGAACACTCCTCCATAGTTGGTGGGATTATAAGCTGGTACAATCACTCTGGAAATCAGTCTGGTGTTTCCTTAGAAAATTGGCCATAGCTAAGAACCCAGCTATACCACTCCTGGGCATATACCCAAATATGCTCCAACATGTACAACAGGGACAAATGCTCCTCTTTGTTCATAATGGCTTCATTTATAATAGCCAGAAACTGGGTAGAACCCAGATGCCCCTCAAAAGAGGAATGGATACAGAAAATGTGGTATATTTACATAATGGAGTACTACTCAACTATTAAAAACAATGACTACATGAAATTCTTAGGCAAGTGGATGGTAGTAAAAAATATCATCCTGAGTGAGGTAACACAGTCACAAAAGAACACAAATGGTATGCACTCACTGATAGGTGGCTATTAGCCCAAAACCTTGGAATACCTATGAAAAAATTCACAGATCATATGAAGCCCAAGAAGAAGAAAGACTAAAATGTTCATGCTTCATTCCTTAGTAGGGAGAACAAAATACTCCCCAGTAGAAATACAGGGACAGAGAGTTGAGCAGAGACTGAAGAAAAGGTCATCCAGAGACTGCCCAATCTGGGGATCCATTCCACATACAGCCACCAAACCCAGTCACTATTGCTGATGCTAAGAAGTGCTTGCTGACAGGAGCCAGATATGGGTGTCTGTTGAGAGTCTCTACCAGAACCCTACTGATACAGATGAGGATGGTTGCAGCTAACCATTGGACTGAACAAGGTGACCACAATGGAGGAGTTAGAGAAAAGACTGAAGGAGTAGAAGGGGTTGCAACACTATTGGAAGAGCAACAATATCAACAAAGCAAACTCCACCAGAGGTCCCAGGGATTAAGTCCCCAACTAATGAGTACAAATGGAGGGAACCATGGCTCTAGCTACATATGTGGCAGAGGATGGCATTGTTTCAGCATCAATGGGAGGAAAGATCCTTGGTCCTGTGAAGGCCTGTTTCCCCAATATAGGGTAATGCCAAGGGGTTGAGCTGGGAGTGGATGGGTATGAATGGAAGCATCCCCATAGATGCAGGGGAGGAGGTATGGAAGAGGGGGGAAAGAGGATAGCATTTGAAATGTAGATACATAAAATATCCATGAAAAATAAAATCATTTAAAAAAATTCAACTGAGGAATAGCGAATGGATGAACAGCACCTAAAGAAATGACCAAAATTCTTATTTATCATGGAAATGCAAAGCAAAACAACCCTGAGATTTCAGCTCATACCAGTCAGAATGGCTGAGATTTAAAAGTCAGGTGACAGGAGATGCTGTCAAGGATGTCAAGAAGGAATGTTCCTCCATTGTTGGTTTGATTGCAAGCTGGTACAATCACTCTGGAAACACAGTTTGGAAGTTCCTCAGAAAATTGGATATAGTACTATCTGAGGACTTGGGCTATACCACTCCTTGGTATATACTCAAAAGATTATCCAACATGTAATAAGGAATCATGCTCCACTATGTTCAGAGCAGCCTTATTTATAATAACCAGGAGCTGCAAAGAACCCAGATGTCCTTCTACAGAGGAATGGATACAGAAAATGTGGTACATTTACACAATGGAGTACTATGCAGCTATTAAAGGCAGTGACTTTATGAATAACTAGGCAAATGGTTGGAGGTAGAAAATATCAGCCTGACTCAGGTAACCCAATCACAAAGGAACACACATGTATACACTCACTGTTAAGTGGCTATTAGCCCAAAAGCTCAGGATACCCAAGATACATTTCACCAACCATAAGAAGCTCAAGAAGGAAGACCAAAGTGTGCATGCTTCAGTCCTTCTTAAAAGGGGGAACAAAATATTTACAAGAGGAAATAAGGAGACAAATTGTGGAACAGAGACTAAAGAAAAGGCCATTTAAAGACTACCCCACTTTGGGATCCAACCCATATACAGTTACCAAACCCAGACACTATTGAAGATGCCAAGAAATTTAGGCTGACAGGACCTTCATATAGCTGTTCCTGAGAGGCTCTGCCAGAGCCTGAAAAATACAAAGATGGATGCTCATACCCTCCATTGGACTGAGAATGGAGTTCCCAATGGAGGAGTTAGAGAAAGGACTGAAGGAGCTGAATGAGTTTGCAGCCCCATAGGAAGAACAACAGCATCAACCAACCAGATTCCCCAGAGCTCCCAGGGACTAAACCACCAACCAAACAGTACACATGGAGCAACCCATGGCTCCAGTCACATGATGGCCTTGTTGGGCATCATTGGGTAAAGAGGCTTTTGGTTCTGTGAAGGCTCAATGCCCCAGTGTAAGGGAATATTGGGGTAGGGATACTGGAGGAATTAAGTGGGTGGGTGGGAAGAACCATCACTGAATCAGGGTGGGGAGGTGGGGATGGAATAGGGAGTTTCTGGAGGGGAAACCAGGAAAAGGTATAACATTTGAAATGTAAATAAAGAAATTATCCAATAATAGGGGGAAAAGATGTTGTTTGGGATGCCTTGCTTGAGAAAGTAAGTCACTGGGGTGAAAGTAGAATAAAAAGTCCTGCCTACTTCTAGTTTTCTCTCTCTGCATCATAGATACTGTTTAAGATGTGATGGGTGAGCTGCCTGCTCATGCTGCCATGCCTGATACATACTTTCATGCTGTCCCCACATTTATGAACTCTAATCCTGTAGAAGGCTAAGTCAAAATATGTTACCGAAAGAGCATAAGGAAACAGGCTGCAGGAAACTAGGCTTTTCAACTGGGACTATCCCAGGCAGGACCAATAATGAGCAGAAGTCAGCCATGGGGAGGTCCCCCTGTAAAAGTACAATTCAGATCCCCAAAGAAGACTCCCACCTCTGGAACTTCTATCATCTTGATAGGAACAATTTGACTGTTCTAAAAATGTTTAAAATTTTTATTCATTTTTCCCCATCTCTGTGGCTTCTGTTTCTCTATTCTTTCCTCAATTCATAACTTACACTCTGTAAATCAGAATCTAAAATCGCTCCTTTATTACCAGGACTTGCAAGATCTCCACTTTAGCTTGGTGCTGTTATCAGCTGTATTAGTTTCCACACATCAGGATCTGTAGCCGTTCTGTGGGAATATATATATATATATATATATATATATATATATATATATATATACATGTGTGTATATATGAGTAAGTATGTTTGTGTAAACATGTTTGTGTGTAAGTGTGTGTGTGTGTGTGTGTGTGTGTGTGTGTGTGTGTGTAGATACAATGGCAGGTTATCACTTTCTCTGTTTTCCTTCTTTATTGGTGCTGATTAGGAAAGATTGGAAAATCTTTAAAGCCCCTAAGGAAAGGATTCCTTGAGAACATATTAATGATTGTATATATGTGTTGTGCTAGGAACTGAATCTGGGGCTTCATGAAATTTACAATTCTCTCGCGCTCTAATTCAGCCTCATTGCTAGTTTATTAGATGAGGAGTCAATTGAAAGGCTCCAGGCCATTCAGAACTACTGCCAGCTTATTTTCTACCCATTCAACATCTCCTTAGTTCCCAGTCACTCTTTCAGCTTGTTTAACTACTTTTGAATTCTGACTAAATATACTTGCCAACTTTCACTCTTAGTGTTACCTCTGCATTAAAATATAATACAAAATTTTCCATCTATGTATTTTTTGTAGTTCTCTGCTCTTTGTTTTTGTCCATGAATTTTCATCATATTTATATAAGCAAGAAGCTTTCATTACAAACCTCATCATTAATGTACCCAACAGATAACTAGCTATGGAAAACTATGACAAAATTTCTTTCCTTTTCTTTTCTTTCCTTTCCTTTCTTTTTCTTTCCTTTCCTTTCTTTTCCTTTCCCCCCTCCTTCCCTCCCCCCTCCCTGCCTCCCTCCCTCCCTCCCTCTCTCTCTCTTTTTTCTTTCTTTCTTTTTTTTTTTTTGCAGCAGGAAGCATGATGAGGAATGGATTATTATAGACTGAGAAACTGAGGTTAGGTTCAGGGAGACTTAACAAGCACTGAAATGCTGGTATTTAAACACAAACGTTTCTTCTCCCCATGCCTTTGTCTTTTTTATTTACACCACTGCACCAATAGACCGAACTCCTGACTATAGACAGCAGGCCAGTCAGGAAATCAAGAACCAGCAAAGACAACAAACAAGATCTCTGGAAGTTGGCTGCACTTTTTTTTTGAAAACTGCTAAGAAGATCAAGAACAAAACTTATATTCAGTCATGGCAATAAAGCCAAATGCATCTTATATTCCTAGAAGGAATTACTATAGAAACATTCACTTGAGAAGGAAATATCCACTTAATTATAAAGGAATAAAAAGAAGTCGGAGTGATAGAAATGGCGGGAAATAGCCAACTCCCAGATGTTGGTAAGATGGGCCTCCACACTGTACTTATAAAGATGTGAGACCACCTGGTGTTATAGGCTGGGAAGATAGTTTAGTTGGTAAGAGCACTTACTGTGCGAGTCTGAGGATCTGTGTTAGAATCCCCAGCATCCAAGTATAAAACCAGGAAATGACTATTTACATGACTAAAGCCTCAGTGCTATGGGAGATGGGAAGAAACAGGAAGATTGGTATGGTTGCTGGCCGCCAACTTAGCTCTGTGTTCACTGAGAGATCCTGTCTTGGGCTGAGAGTAATTGGGCAGGACACTGGAAGTCCCCCTATGGCCTACACACATGTACCACACATCACCCCTATCACCTGTCCCCTGCTTCTTTTCAAAACTGGCTGCATCCTTGATTCCTATTGATTGATTACATACCCACTCTGTATGTAAACACAGGTACAAACCATACTATTCCCTTGGCTCCTCTCCTCGGAATTCCCTTTCCTTTACAGTCCTTTATATTTCTTTCCTTCTCATTTCACTGTGTCTGGTTTTATTCCAGCAGGCACCCTCTCCTATCCTCAAGAGTAGTCATTTCAAATCTTGTATCCAGTTGCACTCTGCTTGAGCCAAGTGACTGCCAGTGCAATGTGTAGAAACAAACCTTCATCTCATTCAACGTTATTTTTGAGATGAGGGATGTATCAGCTTGATATGTACTGATACATATGAGTGAACAAAACACAGTTACTCCCCCATTAAAAGCTTAAAAATACAGTGTTTACTTGAAGTAGCCTATCATTTAAATAGTAAATCTAATAATATATGAACAAATATAGGTTGGCATAAATTAATAGAGGTAGCGTTGCATCTGTCCTTGTGAGAGCTGCTCCCTGCTTAAATCTAAATGATATCTGTCTCCCAAATTTAGCCTACAGGATAGAATCCAGCTCCCTTAAGGGTTTTTACATTTATTTTCATGGATAACCTATAGCTTCTCAAAACTGTGTTTGAGGCCTGCTTCAACTCAATAAAACATGGTTGCTTTTCCATTACTTCTACTAGTACTGACTTAAATCAAAGCCATCAATTCTGCTAAAAGCCACATCCAGCTCTTTCATTTGGTTTGTTTAGCTTCTCAATTTTGATTACTGCAGGTTCAGTCTTAGGTCAGCTTCACAATGGCAGTGTTTGACATTTAGACTTCACTCCATACCCTAAGGAAACTGATCCAAGTGTATTCCAATTTGTTGTATGTGGCAATAGCAAGATGAGATCTTTATTGTCCCCCCAAAAGGGGAATGCCTCTGTTTTTAAAGGTTCTGTGGTAGTTTTTTTCCTAATTTTCCCTCAAGTCTTTTTGTAATAGAGTTCCACAACAATGTTGTCCTCTTTTTCCCTACCTGAATCTTTGTCATAGAGTAAGTCTCTTCTAAAGTTAGAAAAAAAAAGAAGAGGTATAAGAGTCTGAGGAAGACTGGGTGGGGAGATGTCTCAGTAGGTGAAGGGTTTTCTGTGTAAGCATGAGACCTTCGGTTTTCAGGATGCATACCTATGAAACATCTGGGCATGGCAGGATGCATCTGTAACCCCAGCATTGGATCACAGGGGTTTGCTGACTTATTTGCTTTGCAAAATAGCAATCTCTAGACTCAGTAGAAGCACCTGCCTTTAAAAATGTGATGGAGAGTTATAGAAGAAGGAACTCAGAGTCAATCTCTGCTTCCATAGGTA
The DNA here is from genome assembly GCF_021556685.1 of Rattus norvegicus. Lineage (NCBI taxonomy): Eukaryota > Metazoa > Chordata > Mammalia > Rodentia > Muridae > Rattus > Rattus norvegicus. The sequence continues at coordinate 114,829,279 of NC_141537.1, read as the reverse complement.
CATGTATAGGTGTCTGCATGTGTGTGTGTGTGATATAAATGTGTTGTGTATATGCACAGGTATGCAAATATGTGCATGTGTGCATATGCATGTGCATGTGTGTGTTGCATACTAAAGGATTTTTTTTTATCATTCTCTGTATTCCATTGAGACAGGATCTCTTGCTGAACTAGGAGCTCACCTTTTTTTTCCAGCTAGAATGGTAGCCAGCAGGTTCCTGCTTCCTTCCTTTCTACCTGCTCTTAGTGCTGGCATTATAGGCATATGTGGGTCATATGAGTATGAAGATTCAAAGTATGCACTTTATGCTTAAGCAGCATGTGATGCTAAGAATTGAGCCATCTCTTAAGCCTCTGATTCTTTATCCTATGTGTTACTTGTTAAAAGTAAAAGTAGGTACCATATTTGAATATAGAAGATAGATATGCCATCTAACTGATGGTCTTCAAGTGAATTGTCTGAACTTAGTTCTATTTTGTACTTAGAGTATGTTGGTTGTTTATTTCTTTCTTATTTTTGTTCATTTTCTTAGATGTGATGGTGCCTTTGTTTTCTCTCCAGCATTTTCCATGCCAGGGTGGATGATTTCAGATGACATCAGTACTTATTTGTTGATCAGAAATATACTCACCTTTAAAGAGTTATACAAGGCATTTTGGATTAATAAATAATTTCTTTTAATTGTGCATTTTTACTGGGATAGTATTGCCTTGGAGTTAGCCCTGGGCTTATGCCCATCACAGATTTAATTCCCAAATGAGTGTTTAATGAATAATCTCAGCATTTTTCTAGAATATTGATAGCTATTCTGCCTCAAACTTCTGAACACAGCATGCTACAATATCTTTAAATTTTTAATTTTTGTTTACATGTGTGGGTGTGTGTGCACATGTGCAAGTGTGTGTTTGTGGGGGTGGTGGATGTGTACCTAAGTGTAGGTGTTGTGGAGACTAGAAGGGGTTGTCAGATTGTCAGATTCTCTGGAGCTTCCATTACAGGTGGTTGTGAGTCATCTCACCTGGGTTGTGGAAGCTGAACTCAGGTACTCTGTGAGAACAATAAATGTTCTTAACTGCTGAACCATCTCTCTATTTCCAGTAGATTGTCTTCAGGTAGAATGATAGAAACATACTTTTAATTGACTAGATAGACCTATAGATGTTAATAAAATGCAGTAAATTTTCAAAGATGATTGGATAGATTGAAATTAGTACAGTTAATATTCTGTTGGTCAGCCTATTCTTCTTCCAGCCAGCCACAGTGACGACATTCTTCAGACTATATTCTTAGTATATCATCAAGAAGATAATGCAGAGTCCTTCCAGTCTCCATCTGCTCACAGAGCTGAGGCTGTCCAACAGGCCTCAAATACAAAATATGCCTGCAGAGAGTTCTTCTGGCAGGAGTACTCTCCTCCTAAGCCCACAGCACTCAGGAGGGTCCCCACTTTCTCCCAATTGACTTCCCAAGGAGAGACATATCTGGAATGTACAGGGCTCAGCAGTTGCAGGGTAGCCTAGGACTGGACCCTTCCAGTATCCATCTAAGCTCAGAGCAGGGACTGTCAAACAGATCTTGGAGCCAAAACCTTCCAGCAGAGAACTGGTCTTCCAGGAGCACTCTCACTCCAAAGATCACAGGCTCACAGGCTTTTGGGCCCACAGGAGATAAAAGCTCCAGTCAGAGACAGCAAGACCAACTAACATCAGATATAATTAGATAGTAAGAGATAAATGCAAGAACCTAAGCAACAGAAACCAAGATTATTGGCATCATTAGAACCCAGTTCTCCCACTGCAGGAAATACTGGATATTCCAATATACTTGAAAAGCAGATTTGAATTTAAAAATTGCAAATCACTATGATGATAGAGGACTTTAAGAAGGACATAAATAACTTCCTTAAAGAAATACAGGACAACACAGGAAAACAAATAGAAGCACTTAAAAAGAAAACACAAAAATCACTTTAAGAATTATAGGAAAATACAACTCAAAAGGAAATGAACAAAACCACCCAGGATCTAAAACTGAAAATAGAAACAATAAAGAAATTACAAAGGGAGGCAACCTTGGAGATAGATAATTGAGGAAAGAGATCAAGAGTCATAGACTCAAGCATCACAAACAGAATACAAGAGATTTAAAGAGAATCTCAGAGGCAGAGGATTCCATAGAAAACATTGGCACAATAGTCAAAGAAAATACAAAAAGCAAAAAGCTCCTAAGGAACATTCAGGAAATCCAGGACACAATGAAAAGACCAAGCATAAGAATAATAGGTATAGTAAGAAAGTGAAGATTCCTAACTTATAGGGCCAGTAAATATCTTAAACAAATTATCGAAGAAAACTTCCATAAGCTAAAGAAAGAGAGGCCCATGAACATACAAGAAGCCTATAGAACTCCAAATAGATTGGACCAGAAAAAAAAATCCTTTTGTCACAAAATAGTCAAAACACTAAATGCACAAAACAAAGAAAGAATATTAAAAGCAGTAAGGTAAAAAGTCAAGTAACATATAAAGGCAGACCTATCAGAATCACACCAGACTTTTCGACAGAGACAACAAAAGCTAGAAGATCCTGAACAGATGTCATAGAGACCCTAAGATAACACATATGCCATCCCAGGCTCTTATATCCAGCAAAAGTCTCCATTACTATAGATGGAAAACCAAGATATTCTATGACAAAATCAAATTTACACAATACCTCTCCATAAATCAAGCCATACAAAGAATAATAGATGGAAAACTCCAACACATGGAGGGAAACTACACCATAGAAAAAGCAAGAAAGTAATCTTCTTGGAACAATCTCAAAACGAGAGAGCCACACAAACAGAATTCTACCTCTAACAACAAAAATGAGAGGAAAAATCACGATTCCTTAATATCTCCTTACATCAATAGACTCAAATCCTCAATAAAAAAACATAGGCTAAAAGTCTGGATATGTAAAGAGGACCCATCATTTTGCTGCATACAGGAAACACACCTCAGTGACAAAGACAGACACCACCTCAAAGTAAAAGGCTAGAAAACAACACTCCAAGCAAATGGTCCCAAAAAAGAAGCTGGATTAGCCATTTTAATATTGAATAAAATCTACATTCAACCAAAAGTTATCAAAAAAATAAAAAAGGACATTTTATATTTAGCAAAGGAAAAATCCACCAAGATGAATTCTTAATCCTGAATATCTATGCTCCAAATGCAAGAACACCTACATTTGTAAAAGAAACCTTACTAAGGCTGAAATCACATATTGCACCTCACACAATTCATCAATCGACAGATCATGGAAACAGAAGGTAAACAGAGACACAGAGAAACTAACAGAAATTAATAACCAAATGGCTTTAACAGATATGTATAGAAGAATTCATCCTAAAACAAAAGAATTTACTTTCTTCTCAGCATCTCATGGTACCTTCTCCAAAACTGACCATATAATCAATCACAAAACAGTACTCAACAGATACAAGAAGATTGAAATAATCCCATTAGTTCACCACAGACTAAGGCTGGTCTTCAATAACAACAATAATGACAGAAAGCCCACATATACATGGAAGTTGAACAACACTCTACTCAATGACAACTTAGTCAAGGAAGAAATAAAGAAAGAAATTAAAGACAGTATACTTAAGTGACGCCAAAATTTCCACCAGAGAACTACTAAGCCTGATAAACAACTTCAGCAAAGTGGCTGGGTATAAAATTAACTCAAACAAATCAGTAGTCTTCCTCTACACAAAAGATAAGCAGGCTGAGAAAGAAATTAGGGAAATGACATCCTTCATAATAGTCCCAAATAATATAAAACACCTTGGTGTGACTTTAACTAAGCAAGTGAAAGATCTGTATGATAAGAACTCCAAGTCTCTGAATAAAGAAATTGAAGAACTCAGAAGATAGAAATACCTCCGATGCTCATGGATTGGCAGGATTAATGTAGTAAAAATGGCCATTTTGCCAAAAGCAATCTACAGATTCAATGCAATCCCCATCAAAATTCCAACTCAATTCTTCATAGAGTTAGAAAGAGCAATTTGCAAATTCATTTGGAATAACAAAAACCCCAGGATAGCAAAAACTATACTCAACAATAAAAGAACTTCTGGGGAATCACTATCCCTAACCTCAAGCTGTATTAGAAACATGAGAAAAACTGCATGGTATTGGTATGATACAGGCAGAAAGAATAGTGATATAGAATTGAAGATCCAGAAATGAATCCACACACCTATGGTCACTTGACCTTTGAGAAAGGAGCAAAAACTATCCAATGGAAAAAAAGACAGCATTTTCAACAAATGGTGCTGGTTCAACCTGAGGTCAGCATGCATAAGATTGCAAATTGACCCATTCTTAGCTCCTTGTACAAAGATCAAGTACACATGGATCAAAGACCTCCCCATAAAACCAGATACACTGAAACTAATGGAAGATTATGTGGGCAAGCCTTGGGTACATTGGCATAGGGGAAAATTTCCTAAAAAGAATACCAATGTCTTTTGCTCTAAGATCAAGAAACAACAGGGGTTGGGGATTTAGCTCAGTGGAAGAGCGCTTGCCTAGCAAGCACAAGACCCTGGGTTTGGTCCCCAGCTCTGAAAAAAAGAAAAAAGAAAAAGAAAAAAAAATGAAACAACAAGTGAGACCTCATAAAATTGCAAAGCTTCTGCAAGGCAAAGGACACTGTCAATAGGACAAAACAACAACTAACAGATTGGGAAAATGTCTTTATCAATCCTACATCCAATAGAGGGCTAATATTTAATGTATACAAAGAACTCAAAAGTTAGACTCCAGAGAATCAAATAATCTTACTTAAAAATGGGGTACAGAGCTAAACAAAGAAGTCTCAACTGAGGAATACCGAATGGCTGAGAAGCACCTAAAGAAATGTTCAACATCCTTAGTCATCAGGGAAATGCAAATCAAAACAACCATGAGATTTCACCTCACACCAGTCAGAGTGGCTAAGATCAAACCCCCGGTGACAGCAGATTCTGTTGAGGATGTGAAGAAAGAGGAACACTCCTCCATTGTTGATGGGATTTCAAGCTGTTACAACCACTCTGGGAATCAGTTTTGAGGTTTCTCAGAACAGTTGACATAGTAGAACCAGCTGAGGACCCAGCTATACCACTTCTGGGCATATGCCCAAAAGAAGCTCCAATGTATAACAAGGACACATGTTCTACTATGTTCATAGCAGCCTTATTTATAATAGCCAGAATCTGGTAAGAACCCAGATGTCCCTCAACAGAAGAATGGATAAAGAAAATGTGGTACATTTACACAGTCGAGTACTACTCAGCTATTAAAAACTATGACTACATGAAATTTTTAGGCAAATGGATGGAACTAGAAAATATACTTCCTGAGTGAGGTAATCCAGACATAAAAGGACACAAATGGTATGCACTCACTGATAACTGAATGTTAACCCGATAGCTTAGACTATCTAAGAAAAAATTCACAGATCATATGTAGCCCAAGAAGAAGGGAGACCAAATGTACATGATTCATTCCTTCTTAGGAGGGAGAACAAAATACTCACAGGAGGAAATATCAGAACACAATGTGGAGTAGGAACTGAAGAAAAGGTCATCCAGAGACTGTCCCTCCTGTGGATCCATCCCATATGCAGCAACCAAACCCAGTCACTATTGCTGATGGCAAGAAGTGCTTGCTCACAGGAACCCGATATGGGTGTCTTCTGAGAGGCTGTTCCCGAGACCTACTAATCCAGATGACGATGATTGTAGCTATCCATTGGACTGAACAAGAGGATGCCAATGGAAGAGTTAGAGGAAAGACTGAAGGAGCTGAAGGGGTTTGCAGGAAAAACAACAATATTAACCAACCAAACCCCACCAGATCTCCCAGGGACTAACCCACCAACCAATGAGTACACATGGAGGGGCCCATGACTTCAGCTACATATGTGGCAAAGGATAGCATTGCCCAGCATCAATGGGAGGAAAAGCCCTTGGTCCTGTGTAGGCTTTTTCCCCAGTATAGGGTAATGCCTGGGCATTGAGGTTAGAGTATATGGGTGGACATGGGAGAATACTCATAGATGCATTGGGATGAGGGACGGGTTATGGGAGAGGGGTGAAAGAGATAACATTTCAAATGTAAATACACAAAATATCTACAAAAAGTAAAATTATAAAAAAATGTAAAAGACCAATAAGAGAAAAATTCACCCCCCTCAAAAAAAAGAAGATAATGCAGATTTCACAACTTTCTCTTCTGCCCAGTGATTTTTCCATGGTTTCCATTAGGTTACCCTAGACCATATGCAAAAGTTGACAGTCAGAAGAATCACCATATGTTATTTTATATAAGATTTCTTTACACTTAATTAATTTCTATCTAATTTTCTTTTACTTTTACATTTGTTCATTCATTCATTTTATTCACTTTACATCCCAACCCCAGCCTCCTCTCCTCTTCTTCAAGTTCCCCCTTATAAATTCCTCCCCCTTTGCCCTCTTCCCTTCTCCTCAGAGAAGGGAGAAACCTCCTTGTTTACCACCTCACCCTTGGCCATCTGTCACAGCAGGAGTAGGCATGTCCTCTCCCACTGAGGCCTAACCGTACAGACACAGGCAGGGGAAGGTGTCCAGTGGCAGAGAACAGAGATGAAAATGAAGACTGTCTCTCTCTACATATGAGGATTTTCATGTAAAGACCAAGCTAAACATCTGCTACAAACGTATACGAGGCCTAGGTCCAGCCCATGCATAGTCCCTGGTTGGTGGCTCAGTCTCTGTGAGCTCCTATGAGTCCAGGTTAGTTGACTCTGTAGGTCTTCTTGACATGTTCTGAAGCCCTCTGGCTCAGATTTTTATCCCACTCTTCCACAAAACTTTCGGAGCTCTCTGCCTGATGCTTCACTGTGGGTCTCTCCCTCCCCCCATCTGTGTGTGTGTGTGTGTGTGTGTGTGTGTGTGTGTGTGTACATGCATACACAGTATGCATGCACAGGGCAGAGAATAACTTGCAGAAATTAGTTCTCTCTACCATGTAGAATTCAGGAATTGAACTCTCAAGTCATTGTTGTTTGCAGCAAGCCATCTTGCCGACTGTGCCAGCTCATCTCCCCAGACATCCCACTCTATTTTCTATCTGTCCCCCCCCCCCCCCTTTACTTTTAGGATACTTTGAAACTGGATTATTAGATGGGGAGTGTGGTTTCTTACTCTAGTTTTTTAACGTCTGTTCTGCATTTTTAACTCTTGATTTATGGTCAACCGTCTTAATAATTTTTACTTTTTTTTAGTGTCCTATTCCCTCACTTAAGACATAATCCTTTTCCTGTAATTATCCATGCCAGTACTGTATCTGAGTAAATCTGTACAGAGTAGTCTTTTGGTATCTGCTTTTGGTATCACTGTATTGCTCAGTACCACTGGGTTTTGAACCGGCTATCTCTGCATTGCACTCAACTGCTGGGCCATAGAACCAAGAATGGTTTGGAGCCAGCGTTACTCCACTTGTGGCAGCTGTAGGTTATTTTCATTATTAGTTGTTTTATAAAAACAAGTCTCACTCAGAAATGTCCAAGAATATTGGTAAATTATACATGTGACAACTTATCTGATAGACTATGTTTCATTGATTTTGTTTGAAATGTAGCTATGGATGCCCGTGTGATTGGTCATTTACTGGTCCTTTGTGCTTTTGCAGGAAAAAAATTAATTCTCTCTTTTGTTACTAAATTCTGTTCATTGGCTGGTACTTACCACCATCAAATACTCTGTTCAACGTATAATGTTCAAACACTTATTGACTAATTGTTACTGTGTTGGTTATAGCACAGCCCCAATGCTAGGCTCCTTTTGGCAGGAGGGCTGAGCATACTTAATATTGGTGCTAGAAGATGATTGCATTTGGTGAAATAATAGAACATGGAGAGGTCACCTTCTTGGCCTATTTTCTATCCGGAAAATATCTATTAAACCTTTATTTGGAGGAACAGTAACAGAGCTTTATTAAATATTTTTCCTCATACGAGTTATTAGAAAACATGAATATCTGCAAATATGCACATTAGATTTTTTAAAAATATGTAGGTTGGGTGGGGGAAAATAAAAATATGTAAAGTTGTTCTTCAGACTTTCTGACTTCATATATAAAAGTCATGTTGGCTGTATTGAGAATAAAAAGTCTATTTTCTATGTGTCTTAAAGCCATAGTGCCTGCTGTGGAGGAAAATAACAGTTCTATGGTGAAGTGTTAAGCAGAATTTCTTTCAACTTGTTAAGAGCAGGATAAGGTTCCTGTGGCTCTCACATCATTAGGGGGAAAGCTCACCTTGTTGGCTAGGTGTTATCTTTTGACTTCCTCTGTAGATCTTTTTTTTTTAACTTTATCTATGTGACATTTGCTATTGAGTCAGAAAAAGAATGAGAAAAGATGAGCTCCGCTCCTTGGATTTATCTGCCTGCTGCTCAGTGAGGTCTTTTCTGGTACACGGTGCGAACTAGCTTACACCCCTAAGCACCAATGCCAGCACAGAGGATTAACCTCCAAAGTCTACCAGAAAGTACTATCAGAGTAAATTAAATTGACACCCAATGATAATGATTACTGGGAATTCACAGGGGAAAAGTTTCAAATCTGTCTTCTGTCCACTAAATGATTAAAACATAACAATATTTATTTTTCAAGTTATTTATTAAAAATATCAATTTTTCAATGGCGAGATTGTTTGAATAGATTCTCAGCATTTGAAATGAGATTAGTAATTCATTAATAAAAAGAAAAATATACTCCAAACATTGGAATTAATTTTTTTCTGTACAATCTTCAAATCCTGAATATTACATAAATATTAAGAAGTACCATGGAAATATAGAAATAAGTAATTTATACAGACATTAAAAGACAGGAAAAAACTCCACAGCTTCCCAACATTTCCAACAATATAATGCATATATTTAAATTTTTATACTTTTATTAATATTTGTACTTAGTATTTACTTATTGGTCTTAATGTTTTTGAGACAAAGCCTTACTATATAGTTGAGGCTATCTTTTTTTAAATTTTTATTTTTCTAAGATATTTTATGTATTTACATTTCAAATGTTGTCCCCTTTGACCCTTTTCCCCTCCTCCTCCCCCTGCTTCTATGAGGATGCTTCCACTCCCAGCTACCTACTCCCACCTCAGCGCACTGGCATAACCCTACATTGGGGAAACAAACCCACACAAGACCAAGGGCTTTTCCTCCTATTGATGCTGGACAATGCCATCCTCTGATACATATGTGGCTGGAGCCATGTGTACTTGTTGGTTGGTGGTTTAGTCCCCAGGAACTCTGGTGGGGTCTGGTTGGTTGATATTGTTGTTCTTCCTATGGGGTTGCAAACCCTTTCAGCTGCTTCAGGATTTTCTCCAACTCCTCCATTGGGGTCCCCTGGTTCAGTCCAATGGTTAGCTGCAAGCATCCTCATCTGTATCAGTAGGGCTCTGGCAGAGCCTCTCAGAAGACACCCATATCTGACTCCTGTCAGCAAGCACTTCTTGGTATCAGCAATAGTGACTGGGTTTGGTGGCACATTCAGAGACTGTCCCACCTGGGGATCCATCCCTTATGCAGTTAAGGCTATCTTGAAACTCACTAAGTAACTCAGCTGGCCACAAATGCAGCAACCTCTTGCCTCAGCCTCCCAAGTACTGTGGATGTAGGTATATACCATGGTCCCAGCCTACACTGTCACTCTACTAAAGAGCATTGTTAATTCTGTTTTGATCAAATGACTTCTCATTTAATGACACAAAATCCAAGAATAGTGAGTAATAAAAATGACAGGATAACTAAGTTGGTAACTTCACTTTGTAGGACTTTATAGAAGCTAATTTTAGCAGAATCAACAGCTGTCAGGACAGTTTTTTCAAACTTTATTGCTCAATTTGAAATTAAAAGAAAGATGTCCAATGAGTCACAATAGGAGTAGATATGTTAGGTTGGTTAGCTAAAAGATGGCTGGCTTGATATAATTGGGTTATTGTTATAGGAAGACTTGTTTATTGTGACAATTTCCTGTTTTCATTTACTATCTTGAAAACCCAATATATTACTGTGAACAAGTGAGTAGATCAGTTTCTTTACTTCTGAAGTTTCTATTTATGTTGTAACCCAAGCTTTCCTCTGGATCCATACCTCTTTCTCTGCAAATATGAAGTGTTCACATGGTTTCTTGATCTCAGACACCTTTCCAATATCTTCTGTTTCCCTCTGTGCTCTTCCAACCTAACTGGTATTGAGCTGAGGGTGTTTTGAAATTTTTTCTTTTTTTATTGGTTATTTTGTTTATTTATTTTTCAAATATTATTCCCTTTCCCAGTCTCCTCTCCACAAATACCCTATTCCCTCCCCCCTCCCTCTATGAAGGTGCTCCCCCACCTACCAACCCACTCCTGCCTCAGTGCCCTAGCATTTTCCTATCCTGGGTCATTGAAACTCCATAGGAACAAGGGGCTCCCCTCCCAGTGATGCCCCAGTTTTGAATTTATCAACAAAACTATTTTAGAGGTGTTTGTCTTAGCTTCTCTTTTGTGCAAAATTCTTCTTTCAGATAGCCAAGTTTTGTTTGCCTAATGCATTTAGCTTTGCCCAAAAATATCATTTGTGAATGTTCAGTTAAGTCCAATTACTGTCCATATATGCATGTGCCTATAGGGTTACCCACTGCAGTACAGGCAACCAGTATGAGTGCTCTCCAACAGATAGAATATCTATTATTATCAACCCTTTCCAGATGCGCATTCATGCACACTCCTGCACACACACACACACACACACACACACACACACACTCACGCATTCTCACAGACAGACTCACACATGCACACACATACATACATGCATGCATGCACACACAGGTGGGAGGGGAGAGGGGGTTGAGAAACACAGCATGGCAGAAGACAGGCCAGAAAGATTGTAAGAGCAGGAGAAGGGAGGATGGTGAACTGGTGCATGAAATGTTGACCTCTCTGGATATACCATTGCTATTGTACATATAAATTCAGCATCAGCTGTAGTTACCTATACAGGTTGAGACAATTGAATGTTGTTTTAAAGTCTGATGCTCAATGGTCTGGGTTCTGACCTAACTTTTGACCAACATTTTCTCTGTGATCTTATGAAAATCGTATGACTTTTGAAGTATCTAAAACTCTATCTTTTGGTGATAGTAACAGATATGTTCATTATTTACAAGACTTAAAGATGTAAGGATCTGATGACTTATTAGTCAGAAAGATACTTGAGAAATATTAGCTAAATTATGAATAGGCCTTTTTCTTTTCTAAGTTTGGATGAACATACATTCCCTACTCTGTAAGTATTATGCTACTAAAGGGCAAATAATAGAATTGATGAATAGATAACTATTATTTGTAGAATGTTCCTCTTTGAATTTGACAACTAGGTCTATGGGTTGTCAAATGCTTTAAATTTATATAAAATCTCATTTAAAATACCACTTTAACCAGAACATATAAAACAGACTACCAGCATCTAGGATAACTGCTTTCAGTTTTATGTATGTCAAACAAAATCTTTAATTATGCAGCAAAATGAGAAAAATGTCATCACCAATTCCTTTGCTGTGACTGAATGCAAACTGGTGCTAGTGGTGGCAACACTCATATATTTTGTTTCATTAAGATAATAATGTGGCTCTGCAGCTTTAAATAATAGAAAGAATATTGGTGCTACATCAGAGACTCATGCCAAAGCAACCTTTTGTAGAGAATGTGAAATTTCATGAGTGAAAATAAATTTATGTGGTCCGAGCTATGTGCAAATAAAACTTACAGGGCTGGAGAGAATCAGGAGGGAAGACTGCATTATGGTCTTGTAGCATGTACATGGGTCACTTCCCAGAACCTATGTAGAGAGAGTGAGTCACAACCACTTGATCACCTGTTCTCCAACTTTAGGGGATGCCTCCCTGATGTACTCTTCTTATCTTTGCTAGCATTGCACTCATATGCACATACCTGCACACACACACACACACACACACACACACACACACACACACACACACACACACACACAGAGAGAGAGAGAGAGAGAGAGAGAGAGAGACCATAAATAATGATAAATCTTTAAAAAGATATTTCACAAATAAAACAGTCTCCTAAAACTGTGAATGATATTTTCCAAATCATGTTTTCCTTTAATAAATCTGTCATGCTCTGTGATGACATCTTGGTTTGTGTTTCAGTGACATTTCTAAGATGTACCCCAAAGCTGTTACTCTTATTTCCATATTGATAGGATCCCTCGGTGGCTACTGTTTTTTCCCTTAGGTCTCTCTGTACTCGAAAGTATCACTTTTTGCAAGGTATTACTTATCATTTGGGGTTAAGTGACTTTGACTAGGCTGTTTTCTTTTAAAGTAAACATCTCTCCACAGACATTTTGTGTGTATCCAAAGAGACTTTCTGGCCTGCAGTCAATACTTATTTGCAGTAAAAATCCTGGCATGAAATTATATATATCTTCTCCATCATAAAGGATGCACTACTTGTGCAGGTGTAGGCCCCATAAAGTGTCTTTTCCTGACAGTGTAACTTCCCAACTTCTATAACTTTTGCATTCTTCAGGCCAATAGTACAGGCTAGAACACTACATCAGTTTGCTCACTTTAATAGAAGTCCAATAAAGTAGTTTAAACAGAATAAAAAGATTGATGTTGGGTTCGCATGCCTATTCCTAAGAGAAAAGGCTGATTAGTTGGAATAATTCTTTTTACTCACCTAGGCATCCTATGAATTCTTCTGTCTTATGGTTCTGCCCTTTATCAGGTATACCTTCCTTATCCTTGGAGGTAAAAGGAGGCTTCCTATCAGCATTTGTGCTAATAGGACAAAAGAATTTAAACTGTCAGGCATGCAGCTTCCTTTTAAGAATGTGACCTAGAAGTACCAATAATCACTTCTGCCCCTTTGTCCATGTTTAATCAAAATACCATACTCAAAGACAATGTAGGGTGATCAGCATTGATTATATCTAAAATCCTTCTATCTGGCTGTAATTGTGGATTCTCTTGCCAAACAGAAGCAAGGGGGCAGTTATTAGTAAAGTGGGCATTAATAAGATACAAGAAAGGGATAATATATGCTTGATATAGCTTTCTACGTTTTTGTCTATTATTTGGAGAGTAATGGCTGGGAAAATGCACTTTGACAATGGCAAGGCCTTCTATGGGTTCCAGTTACTGTGTTTAAATTGAGCTTAAGTAGAGATGGATTCTAACTGGGTCTGGATAATTTGCCTCAGTTTTATTTAGTCAACTTGCTCTGTGAGATACTTTTTGCAAACCTTCAGTAAGCATTGGCACAGGTAAATTCCATATCCAGGTCCTGATAATTTCTCCTTGTGTTTGTGTGGGGAAAGACATCTTCCTGGGGAATGGCCTTTTTTTTTGGTTTGAGCTTTAGAATTCAAGCCATCACCTCATCCAGCCTGAATTGTGACCTAATTCAGGATTCTCCTCCTGGATTTAGGCAAACAGATATCTGCAGATTGCCATGGTAGGCTATAGACTGTGGGGCACAGTTCTAAGGAAGATGGAAGGGTCTTGGCTTTATAAGTCAAATTGTCTGTTTGGTAAATGTTAAACATTGGGAATGAGACCTGAGCTTTGATAGCACTGCTCCTCCATTGCCTATCTCATATAGGGGTGTCAGAATCCCCAAGCAACAAGCAATATTTACTGTTATGTGTACTTTCTGAATGGATGTGTAAGAAGGAGAAAGTATTAGAACCCTGGAGAGTTGGGACTTTGATAGTGGTCAGTAAGATAAGGTACAAGGAGGCAGATTCATACCTGCTGTGTTTTCAGAAATCTGACTGAAACCCTGTGGTTTACACAGGTTAAGGCGGTGATAAATGTCACAAAACCTCTGTCCACTTAGAAAGATTGTCAGAGAACAAGTCAAGCTGGTGAATAATAGTATAGGTAACTGCATTGATGCAATCCAATCTCTATCCAGAATAAGCATGGAATGGCTGGGACTGCCCTAAAAAGTGTGCGTGACCATATTTGAATAGAAAAGCTTGGGAAACTAGAAAGTATATGCATAGCAGCCGCAGCCTAACATCCTGTGATCAATCTTTGTATGGAGCAGCTTCCTCTGAAATTGAAATAGTCCATCCTACAGAGAGGTTCATTAGGACAGATGATAAGCAACTCTAATTAGCTTCAGGAATTTCCTGAAACTGACTGGACTCACTAAGCCCCTCAACCAAGTTAAAGAACAAAGGCTACTGAGGGTCAATCACATAAGCCAATCTGGAAAGAAGATTCTCTTCAAAGCCATGGTGTCAAGAAGACCTAGAGCAGACTAAACACTTGGAAGAGATTTAGACCAGCTGAGTCCTGTGGAAAGGACACACTGCAATCTGTTGAGCTGCCTTCAGTCTGTGTGCAGTATTCACCAGGTTCCCAACTTTTGTGATATATGACTCATAATGGGGTGGGCTTGGTTGATACAGCTATCTTTGTTTCATTTTTGTTTGCTCTAAGTAACCCGCATTGCTTCACCAACCTGGGCTTTGGTGATAACCATATTTTGGTTTATCATGGCTTTTGTATTTGGGATGAGTAATTATAATGTTTTTACCCCAAAAGTCTTATCATGTAACAGATCCACATTGATATGGCTAGAATGATATGCCAAGAAACTGCATGCAAAATGTTTCACTTCTTCTGAGTGTACTTTCCCTCAGCCATTTCTTAAAAGTTGCATATAATTCAATTCAATGTGTCTTATTTTGTTTTTATGATTCAATGTTTATATTTTTGAATATAAAATATTTACTAAAGTCATTTTCATTATTTTCTTTTAGATTGTCCCAAATAATCAAAAAATATGAATACAAATTAACCTTGTGAAGATTGTCTGCCTTCTACTATGCTCTTCTCTGGCTACAGAACTGTTTCTTCTCTCCAGTCTTAGAAAAACACTTCTGATAAATTTGGATGTTTAAAAAAGCTTCAGCCATGGGGTTGATTTCCCTTTGTCCTATGAGACTCTTCATCTGATATATTAAGACTACATTCCATATGCAATTTAATGTTATTTGATGGTGATATAGATCATATTTGAAAATAATTCACTACAAGGAAAATGAATGTATATAAAATGTAAATCCGTTGCTACATGAATATGGACACAATCACATAGCAATATATATATACGTATATATAATTATATTATGTAAATAAGAGAAGAAATGATGAAAATAACTTTTGAAAATTAGAAAAAAGTATTTATTTTTTATTGTATAGGATTTCTCTTGAGGAGAATTAGAAGTCAAAATAAGTATTTTGATAGTACCTCTGCCATATAGAATAATAAAGATAGAGATGATAGACAGACATACAAATATAGCAATAGACATATAGGCTCCATTTAAATGTTGTATAGTAATGGTCAAGTCTAACTTCTGCAAGGTCAAGTACTGAGGAGGGGCATGGACTTCCAATAATCATGCTGCAGGCTTTTCTGTGAGGGAGTAAACCTTAATTCCTTGTGGTGGTGAAAAACTCTCTGGGGTCAGTAAAAAGGGGAGGGGTTGATAACACACACACACACACACACACACACACACACACACACACACACACACGGTAGATGCAGCAAGGCTCCACGAAGCCCCAACAACTTTACTTTTTTCTCTAAGTCTTTTTTATACCATTTAAGACAAAAATGCTCTACGTAAGAAAAATGATTACCTCATAGCCACAAGTTATATATATTTTCCCAAATAACTACTACGAAACATATTCTTCAAAGCAGATTTAAATCATTAAAGAAAATGATTACAATAGGATTATTGATTGTGTATTCTTCTTTTGAAACCCATACCTAACTGAACATTTCACATCTATCTATCTCTTCAAAAGTTCATCATAACCCCAAAGCAATAATTCTTTGCATCATTGATTAACAAGTTTTAAGCAAGCTGAGTCTACACTAGCAAGTTTTTCCCTATGCTCAGCTGACAACAATTTTTATTTACCAAGAAACAGATCAGCTATCTTACATCTTATTTTGAAGTCTTGTTCAGCTAAACTGGATAATCATCTGTTCTCTCTTCTTGTACTCATAAAAGAATTATTTACTCTTTATTCACAACCCTGCCTTTTCACAGCCCAGACTGAAGTCTGAGACCACATTCCTGTATGACAAGATCAAGAAGCTCAGACCCAAGCTAGAATGAATGTTTTCTTTGATCAATAACTTGTCCCAAGTCCAAGCCTATTTTCTCTTCCATGGGCTTGTAATGCATGAGAGCTCACTGCGCTCCTTTTCAAACCTCTGCAGCCCTGACTACTCTATAAGGAGGGGGCTCATTCTGCTCTTAGTTCTATTTTTGCTATATCTTTCTGCCAAAACCAGTTTCCTAATCTATCTACCAACAATCCTAATTTCTTAATGATATTTAAACCAAATTAGGAATTCTGCAAAATCTTTAATTCATTTAAATACCATTATTCTATCAATATTTGTCTTCATATTGATTTGCAGGAAAATTGCCCAAAAGAGTTAGCTATCCCCCATGAAGCAATCGCAACAGACAGTGAAGGTCTCCATATACCCATTCATACCATGCTAGATATGGGAGAAAAAGAGCAATGACATACATGAGAATGCACAGCAGAAGCAAGAAGCAGTCCAAAGACAAAACCCCAGGGCTTTGCCTCTCTAAGTTACATCCTTCACAGGAGTGACAAAATGGTGGACCATCTCCAGAAAGCTCACTTGCATACCACGGTTCTTCCTGCATGGCATCCACCAGGTAATTGCCTCCCATAATTTTCTACATATTGCTAGATACTTCAAAGTATTTTAGATAACTCCTGGAAAATATAATCTGTATCCAAAGAAAACAGAAACCCTATACTATTTCTGAATGTCTAACTAAAAGATTCCAAGCCATCCTTGAGATTCTTCTAAATCACTGTTTATTCCAGCACTCTTAACAATAACTAATTCGTGGAACCATATCTTAGGTGCCAGCCCAGTAACCAAGAAGTATACAAGGAATATGTACAGATATACCTAAAGGGAAAAACTAGATCGGAAAATGGATGCAACTTGTGATAATCATGTTAAATGAATTAATTCTGTCTCAGAAAGGCATATATGATATATTTTCTGTTCATTGTTCCTACAATTTATATAGATAGTGAAATTTTATAAAAACATACATACATAAACACTCGTACACACATATACATGTATACACACTTGTATACTGTCAAGCATACGTATATCATGAGCTAAGGTTGAATGGGAGCAGGGCACGCCACAAACATCATATGCATGTTTAAAGGTTTGCCAACAGAGGGTCTAATGTTCATAAGGCCCGCAGTCAGAGTACTTATCGAGGATTAGAATCAGAAAGATGCCCACGAGAGATGTCAGGATTGCCTAGACTTGTCTGTGTATTACACCACACCATCTCAAAAAACAAGCTGTGTTGGACTAGCAGGTCCACCCACAGAGAGAACCAGAGTCTTCAGTTCTATCCATTTTCTTTGTTTTTTTTCCATCTTTATTAACTTGAGTATTTCTTATTTACATTTCGATTGTTATTCCCCTTCCCAGTTTCCAAGCCAACATCCCCTTAACCCCTCCCCCTCCCCTTCTATATGGGTGTTCCCCTCCCCATCCTCCCCCCATTGCCACTCTCCGCCACCTAAAAATAATATCTTCACCAGATTTTGAAAACCCAGTCATCATACTTTTCTTGGTAAGTAAGATTTAATCACACACACACACACACACACACACACACACACCCAAAAACAAAACCTAGAGCTCCTTGTCATTTCCTTTGACTTCTGTACCCTCAACACTACTAATTTGTCACATAAAACCAAACATCCCGCCGTTTGTTGAACCTTTGAGTGCGGTTTCATTGTTCCAATTATTTTTAATTGAGAACGTTCTCACAGATTATCCTCATCCCATCTTTTATATTCACTGTGGCATATTCCTTTAGAAAGTTGATAAACAATCTTGAACTCTAAATTGTGCACTATGTGTCACCACGGCACAGCTGTGAGATGTGGTAATAAAATGTGAACCAGGAGTCCACATCAGAACAGACAAGGTCATCATCAAATAACTGCTGAGATCAGGGCCATTTTTATCACTGTCTAATTGCTCTGTCTGTTGAATTGAAGGGGAAATGCTGTATGCGTTTTACAGAGAGCTTTGCAACCAGCAGGGCGTGTTAGTTACATTACTACTTAGGGCTCTTCAAGTTCTTACTGGAAATGACCACAGGTTTAACCCTCTTTTTTATGAGTATTAAGCACCATTTATTCATTTGCCAGATTCTGCTCCATGGATTAGGGAAAGGCAAGTCTAAGCTGTGATTCCAGCTTAAAATGATTTTTATTGTGCACTTAGGGAAATACACACATCACACGCAGGTCTGTGAATGACTGAAACTATGTTTGTCGATGTGAGGCATTTAAAAGGTAAAGAAATGTGATCATTTTTCATTGCTATTTGTCATCTTTTATATATGTATATAAAATCTGCCAAGCTGTCTCCACAAAGTTTGTTTGTCAGCAATTTATAACACTCACTAAAGAACAAGGAAATCAAAAGAATAAAATCCAGGAATGAGGAAAATAGCCACAAAAGATGTAGACTGGATACAGTTTCTTCTCCTCAGAGCACTTGCTCCAACTTTCTCATCATATGCCACTTGACAAAGTCTTTCTGAGCTGTAACATTTGACAAGGAACCAGAAGAGAAAAACAGCATGCTTTTACAGATAATGTGGCAAACATATCTATGTAAATTATGTAGGACCTCAGAAGAAATGACATCCAGCAAGTTGTCATCTGACTTCCACCCAATGCCATGGCTTGAGAACTCCCTTCAAAAAGTGTTTCTGTTTCTTAACTTATTATAGCAGAGAAATGCAAAAGCTTTGATTCCTACAAGGAAGTAGTGACAATCAGATTACTTGAAAACTGGTACATATAAATGTGTCACATACAATGAACTTGGCACCAACAGAGGAATGGATACAGAAAATGTGGTACATCTACACAATGGAATATTACTCAGCTATCAAAAACAACGAGTTTATGAAATTCGTAGGCAAATGGTTGGAACTGGAAAATATCATCCTGAGTGAGCTAACCCAATCACAGAAAGACATACATGGTATGCACTCATTGATAAGTGGCTATTAGCCCAAATGCTTGAATTACCCTAGATCCCTAGAACAAACGAAACTCAAGACGGATGATCAAAATGTGAATGCTTCACTCCTTCTTTAAATGAGGAAAAAGAATACCCCTGGCAGGGAAGGGAGAGGCAAAGATTAAAACAGAGACTGAAGGAACACCCATTCAGAGCCTGCCCCACATGTGGCCCATACATATACAGCCACCCAATTAGACAAGATGGATGAAGCAAAGAAGTGCAGACCGACAGGAGCCGAATGTAGATCGCTCCTGAGAGACACAGCCAGAATACAGCAAATACAGAGGCGAATGCCAGCAGCAAACCACTGAACTGAGAATAGGTCCCCTATTGAAGGAATCAGAGAAAGAACTGGAAGAGCTTGAAGGGGCTCGAGACCCCAAAAGTACAACAATGCCAAGCAACCAGAGCTTGGGACTAAGCCACTACCTAAAGACTATACATGGACTGACCCTGGACTCTGACCCCATAGGTAGCAATGAATATCCTAGTAAGAGCACCAGTGGAAGGGGAAGCCCTGGGTCCTGCTAAGACTGAACCCCCAGTGAACTAGTCTATGGGGGGAGGGTGGCAATGGGGGGAGGGTTGGGAGGGGAACACCCATAAGGAAGGGGAGGGGGGAGAGGGATGTTTGCCCGGAAACCGGGAAAGGGAATAACACTCGAAATGTATATAAGAAATACTCAAGTTAATAAAAAAAAAAAAAAAAGAACAATGAACTTGGCACCACACCAGCCAAACACATACCTCAATACATTTTAATCCAATGGTTTCCTTGTACTTGTTTAAATTGATTTTGGAACTGTAAGTGAGAAATGGCATTTAATGTTTCCTTCATTTCTAATTTTCCCTGTGGGTCTTTTCTGAGCATGGACATAGACCACTTTGTTTACTTTTGGCATTTCTGAGCAAATATTTTGTAAACGAACTAAATGCCAGTGGTTGGAGACTGCAAAGACAGCTAACTAGACAAAGTTTGTGGGATAAGCATGAGGATCTGTGTTCAGACCTAAAAGCTGGATGTGATGTAACTATAATCCCAGTACGGGGCTGCAGCTGGGAGACAGGTGGATCCCAGTGACCCACTTGCTAACCCATCAAGCAGAAAGAGAAAGTTGTAGATTCTGTGAGAGACAATGTTAAAATAAAAAGTGGAGAGCAATGGAAGGAATTTCCAAAAGTCCATTTCTGGACTTCATATATTCATAAAGGTGTGCATACCCACACCCACAGTTGCACCAAAAGCACGCATATGCACACGAGCATATATGGTGTGGTGAGATATAATCTCCTTCGTATTTCATTTCTAGTGGGAAGATCTAATTGAATGTCATCAGAAAGCTTGCTGGAAAATATAAAACACATGTTATTTCTGTGTTTGAAGATGGCATAAAGAGAAATGGACCAGTCCAATGAAACCAGGAGAGGCACAAGTCACAGCAGCCATATCTTTCAATAGCTTGCTCCCAAACACTCAGGAAGATATTTAAGTCACAGGAGTCTAGGAAACATTTTTGCTTAAATGACATAAGGCAGCCACACTAAATTTCATCTCTATGAATTACTATTTTCAAAATATGCTTGAACAGTTGTCATAGTGTGGAATGCGAAGTGTTAGGACTCTAAACATGCAGCATCTTATTCTGATCATGGGCAAATATTTCCACAGTAAGATTATGACATAGTGAGCATCACACATGACCTAACTCACTTCCTTAATCACAACTACGTACGTGTGTATCCCTCGTTTGCCACAACCTTAAATATTCCTTAAGATAGTTGTATCTCCAGGTAATTTGATCATAATTTCAAATGTTAAAGGAGTAGGACTAGAATATGTTTCCCTGTTATGTTTAGTACTGGTTGACCAATTAAAGGAGACAGAAGTTAAGTTAAATGGCAGAGTTATGGTTCTTAGACTTCGGCCAATCATGTAATTATAAATTCTTAAATTACAGACAGATAATATTTTATAATTAGTACTAAGGAGAGATCATGTTAGAAGGAGAGAAGGAAGAGGTCCTTATTTCCTGAGCCTTCGGATGCTGTTTCCTACCTATGCAGAACCTCCTTTTTCCCCTTATCCTCGAATGCTAGCACTTTCAATCTTACTTTGTGTCAGGTTCAAGCGCTGAACTCTTTTCAAACTAAAGAAAAATGTGGACTTATCTTTTCCAAATTACATTCAACATTTTCTTGCCACCCACACTCACAAGCTTTATTTCAAAGACAGACAGACAGACGGCAGACACACACACACACACACACACACACACACACACACACACACATGCGCGCGCGCACGCGCACACACACTTTCTATGGTCCTGCATAAAATCATAAATGCATAACTAAACTCTATAATTGACTAAAGCCTATATACTGCCAAATAGGACTAAATTTGTTCCCAGAGACCAGAGTATTTCTATAGTTCATTTTCATGCAAGGATATGAAAATTACATAATGCAATAAAAAAGACTTGCAGCTAATTATTTTGTATCGTCTATTGTTGACCAAGTTGGCTAATGTTACTGGTTTTATTGAGAAAATAATTTAATTATTACAACAGGAAAAGAAAAATCATTTGGGTATCTTTTTAGTAAGAAAAGAATCTGTCTCTTGCTGATGGTAGACTAAGTAGTTCAAGAGATTACACTGAGCTTATGACCTGAAAGCAACATGCTGAAGGTGACAGAGGATAAGGAGGTAGGGACATATATGATATAACTTAAGAGTATGCAACATATTGCCAGAGCACTTGCCTATCATGCACAAGACTCTGAGTATACAAGTGTGTGCATATGTGTGTATGTGTTCTTGTATACCAGCAAAGATGAACCTATGGTTGATTAATCTAAAAGAAAATTTTGTGTGTTCGATAATTCACTTCTTTAGTATTTGTAAATTCAAGTAAGACAGAAAGCCATGGTCATATATGTTTGCCAGCCTGTTTGGTCCATGGGCTTTGCCTTGACCATTCATTGCTTTTGAACAAATCATTGATGATTCATAACATTCTATTAACTCTATATTTATTGAAACATAAGCATGATGCATATATGTGTGTGGGTGAGAGAGAGTGTGTGTGTGTGTGTGTGTGATTGTGTGTGTATGTGTAAAAACAAACCAGTTTACAATTTGAAAGGAGAAGTTTCTGAAATCTATTCTGGAAATGAATATCCAATCAAATATTCATCAAATTATTGTCTTGCTTATTTTTCTCCAAACATTAGAATTTCTAGCATTATTACTATGGAAATCAGACAAGGATATCCCCAGGAAACGAAGAAACTCTTTAACCAGGAGTAATTACTTAGTGAATTTTAGTAAATATACACGTGTAGTTATGGATGGCATCTGTTCAGACTTATTGAATCACTAGGATTACAATCACTAACCTTCACTTACTAGAGGATAGCCTTCCTAGAAAGGAGCTGATAGGCCAGGAGGCCAACTAGACAGATGTCATGTACCAGACAGCCAAAGTTAGGAAGCCCTATGAGATTTATGGGTCTGTCCAGAAGAGACCAGTGATGGAGTCAAGCTGAAGCATCTGGGATAGCTGTTTAGGAATAAGGTTACAGCCTCCTATATTACAACTGAACTCTCTCAAATCCAGGCATGTCTAGAAAGTAGGAACACAAAGAATAAGAAAACAAGGCTTATGAAGAAACAGAACCAGGCCAAGAATCCCAGAAGCAAGACAAAGTTCCAATAGTTGTTAAAGAATTGGAGACAAGACATTTTTAGTGCAGACATATTTATGTTGTGTTATAGTGTAGATGCACCATAGACCCTGAGTGCCAGGGGGATGGAATGGCTTGGCAACCTCCAGGTGGTCTGCACAGAATTCACTCTTTGAAGGCTACTGCAGCTGCTGAGGTCCAAGTGTAAAAAGCAGACAAATGAGTTGCTAACTTTCTGGTATAGAGATAGACTTTGGAAACTCTTGGCAATTATTCCTTCCCAGCCATCTTCTGTCTCTATTTCACGACTTCAATTACAGTGCTTTTTGGAAGACATATTTGCTTTCAAATTGTCTTTAAATGTAAACCCAATTTTTCCCTCTCAGGCACGAAGACCTGAAAACCTCCAATTAGCATTTTAGTAACAGGTAAGTTTGTGCAAAGATTGAGTTTGCCTCTCAGCTGGTGGCCCAGCATGTACTTGGCTGAGATGAGAGAGATAGAGCACGTATGACTGAATCCTCACTCCAGGACAGGTAGCAGGTGTCTGTCAGAAGGGCAGACCAACTGAAGAGGTTTTAAACACAAGACACACACATGGAACTATCCAAATGATATCTCTCAAACACCTGTGTCTTCTTGGTATCTGCTCAAGCTAAGGTCATTATTTTCTTCTTTGAGACCCTCCTCCCAAAATAGCCTATCAAAGAAAAAAAGAAAGATTTCTGATATTATTCTTATCAAATTCAGCTTTAGAAAACCTGGTATTTTGGAATATAATCAGAACAGTGGGGATAAGCTCTGGGAAGTGAAGTGTCAGGAGATCTCCTCTCATCATGGTGCAAAATTTACAAAGTGTCCTTATACTAACAGTAAATGACCTCAAGGGAGGGATAAGACTTTGTGGGGCCATTGACATAGATGAAGTACATGGCTAACTGACAATCTCCCAGAAGCACAGTATACACACACACACACACACACACACACACACACACACACACACACGGAGAATATATACTTCCTTGGTTCTTATCTGTGGGATATCAGTTTTCAGCTGTTCAAGAACCTATATTGAACATGATTAATCTTTTACTACTGGCATACTTTCTAAGGAACAAGCCACTTGGCTGTTGAGTGCATTGAAAAAATGTGTAATGGTTGGATATGCACTCTACTGGCCAGTGGGAGAGAGAAAGATAAGCTTTACAGGTGTTTCCTATATTCTCCTTTCTGTGAGTTACCAAAGAATAGTGCACAAGAACCTGTGATTAAAGTCCTTCAGCTTTCAGAAGTCAAATTTGAAACTCGATTGGACACACTGTAATTTCATGTTCCCCATAGTCATATATGTTTGAACACTTGGTCTCTAAGCTGGTGGCATTGTTTGGGAAGGCTGTGAAAGCATTAAGAGGTAGAGTTTTACATGAGAAAGTGCCTTGAAGCTTTATAGCTCATACCTATTTCCTATTAACTCGCTGCTTTCCAAGGGTCAATACATTGTGACTAGCAAGGCCCCTGTTAAAGCTTCCAAGTCGTCTTTACTAAAACATACTGTGTTCTAGATCTTTTAACCTTCTTAAATTGTGTTGGGTGGATATATCATCATAGCTACAAGGAAAGGAAGAAGTAACTTCCATTTTCCTAACATATTATCAAACTATTGTTTATGATGTAAGGAACCTACAAATTCATTAATACGTAGAAAATTAAAAACATGTTTTTATAACAAAATATGAAGTTTAAATAATTTTTAAGAAGAATTTATTCATTCTGTGGCAATAAAGATGTGTATGATATGATCTACTAATTATTTTGTCTTTGTTTAAGTCAGAGATTTTGGCTTAAAAATATAAGCAAGAACAAGACATCTGACATCTTCCTCTGGCTTCCTTATATGTGTGCTTGTGTATGCAACATGACATACATACATACATACATACATACATACATACACACACACACACACACGTGTGTGCATGCACATGTGTATATGCACATGCACACATACACACGGGATAAGAAAGGAAGCATAAGAATCACAATTTGACTCATATTTTATTGGCTTGCTTTTCTCCTGTAGATTCTGCTATGGGCTCTGGTTATTTAATCTGGAACATAATCAAGTTTCACTAAAGCAACTCATTAGCTGGACCATATTAGCATATGTGGAGACAGCTTCCTTAGGATATATTCCATTCTTTCCATAAAAACCCTTCATATGGTGATTCTCTATGCATGACAGTGTTGGCTAGAACAGGTAAAGAAGGAAGAAGAGTGCTTCCTGTTTGGGGGTGTGAATCTATCTGTGATTAAGTGAATAATTGAAATGTAGCCTTTAAATTGCTTTCCATGTAAATTTTCTTTGTATGCCCGGGAGTCAGTGTTATTACTGTGTTATTACCCACACTTTAAAAGTAACAGAAATTGCATAGACCAAAGTTCAGTAAGTAGATACACACTCAAGCTTTAGGGACGAAAGTGTTAATGAAACAATAGGAAGTGTGGTCTAGTAATAACTGAGGTGTGTGTGAATTAACTTAGAAGTGAATTGACTTAGAGTAGTGTGAGCAGTTCAGGCATGGAGCAGACAGTGAATCAATGGGTATTATATGATACAATCATAGCACAGTTATGGAAGAAATGACATGGTTCCCCATAGGGTGAGGGTATGGTTACAAGCGTGGACAGAAACTCGGGTTAATGCAGCTTTAATAAGAGTTATTTTATTCCTTCACATTTTGTATTGTTCTTGGATATCTGTTAGATGTCAGCTACAAAAGAGTAAGACACATATTACTGGGACCAAATAAAAGAAACCTAGATGTAAAATATGTCTTGTCTTATGTTACAGTTGGTAATCATTTTAAAAGGTTTCTGTATTGTAAATCTAAGCTTTAAAAAAAACCAATTTTTGTCTTATTTTTGACTTTGGTAATTCCATGCTATTGCCTTAAAAATTATAACTGTGAGGACTGCTTGATTAACGCAGCAATAGGTTCGGGAGAGTAACCTCTCTGCGAAGCTACAGAACCAGATTCCTGCTCAAAATACTTTCTTTTCAATTGTTCTGTCTAAAAGCTGAATCTTTGAAGGTACCTGAACTTCAGAGAATGTCATTATACCCTTTGATTCTGTGTGTTAGCTTTCAAAAGATTTGAAATTCTGATTTGAAATTATCAAATACATGTGATGAGCTTTCAAACAACATGAAGCCAACATTTCTGTTTCTAGTTTAACAGCACTAACTGTGGCTCAGAAACAAAGGGTCTGGGTTCTCTGGAGAAAAGTTTCTGAAGACATGGCAGGTGCTTCTGGAACAGAGAAGATCTCACTTGTGAACCTGTCCATTTGAGCTTACCACGTGACACTATGTATCATTTATTCATTGTACTTTGAAGCCTGGGGACAAGATCTGTTTAAATTTCCACACTCAACCTTTTTAGTCTCCCTTCCTATCTCTGATCTCTTTCACACAGCTACTTGGTCTTATAGATACTTCTGTAGATTCAGAGAGACTAGAACCCTGTCTCTTTGTTTTAAACTTGTTCTTTACTCATGTGCTTGGGCATATTTACTCCATGCAAATACTGCTTCTTTCCAAACTAAATTGAAGCCAATGTTAACTCACACATTGATAATAGAAGAAAATGCATAAAAATCCCATTAGACTTTTAATTGATTTATGATTATAATTATTATTTGTATGCATGTGCATATGCATGTGTGTGCATGTGCTTGTGCATGTGTGTGCATGTGCATGTGTGCCTATGCGTGTGAGTGTGTGTGTGTGTGTGTGTGTGTGTGTGTGTTTGATTTTGTTCAAGTACATAGGTGACTGGGTGAGAAGAACAATATTTTGTTTTTGATACATTCTGCAAGTTATAACTGGACAGTCAGAAAGTTGAACTCCTAAAGAGAATGTCATTAACCCCTTGAGAAAGTTCAGAAGTAGGATGATTAGATTTGTTAGTAATTGTTAGGTAGCAATAATCAAGAAACCGGTAAGCAGCAGAGACTTTATTGAAAAAAATCACTAGATTGAGGGTGTTGAGTTGGAGGTTAAGGAAACAAGCACACAAGGTGTTTTGCTTTTGACATTTTTAAGTCCTTAACAGAATGAAGGTGAGACTCTAGCTTGAAGTGAGGAGACAGACGATACTGTGAACAGGAACCCCTTACAGGTGAGCTTACTTTGCATCATTTCATGCATAAATAAAAAAATATAGGACTATAGGGTTTGGTCTCCCTTCCATAGGACCCAGATACAATTCCCAGAACTTACATGGCACAACTCTCTATAACTCCAGTTAGTTTGAGGGGATCCAAAGCCCTCTTCTGCCCTTATATGTACTGCAGCCATGTGGTACATTTGCATAATATACATAAAGAATCTTTTAAAAGAGTACTGTACTTCTATAGCTGATTTCTCTGAAAAGATATTAGTGGGGAGTATACAATTAAAATCTCTCTCTCATTTGATATTGCATCTAGATAAAGGGGAGGAAAGGACTAGAAGAGTGTTGTCTTGGGATGGCAATAAATAAACATCTGGACTTTGTATCTATCTAAATAACTTCAACTCTTCTGCAAAAACCATCAGAGATTCAGAAAACTGCGTATCTGTGCACATATTTGCAAATATTTCAATAATGACATCATCTGTTACATTCAGCTAATTGTGTAATAACTGTAAATACTGTGGTGCACTTCAAGTGTAAATGATCCGCCATGCTTCTCATAAAATTGTTTCCATCCTTTTGTTATTTCAGTAAAGGAATAACACACATAAATCAATTAGACAGAGACACATTTTAGGTAAATTGTCATAGCTGTAAATTACTAATTCTGTTCATGCTTGGATTGTGCTGAAGAGATAGACATGACTTTTTATTTGTATAAAAATGAATCTAAAATATGGCAGTTGTTTAAGTTTTGATACAAGGACTGAATAGAGGATTCAGTAGTTAAGAGTGGGTATTGTTGTATTGTTTTTGAAGATGACTTGTTACCTTCCTAGGGACTACCTACATGGAGTTCCTCACAACTTTCAATAACTCCATCTCTAGGCCATCTAGTAACTTCTTCTGGAATCTGTGAGCAATGCAAACACACACACAAACACACACACACACACACACACACACACAAATAAAAAATAAGTCTTTGGAAAGGATGTATCATTCTTAAAACTGGATAGTTTTAATATTCCTAAGTGCAAAAATATAATCCTAAAACCATGAAATGAACTCGTTAATATGATAGAGTAATATTTTGTGGGGTGTATTAGAGTGAAGTTTCACAGTAATGGGCCTCTTGCTGTGTGTTTGTTTTTTTTAAACAGCATCTTCCATGCCTATGGCAGAGCAAAGAATGTCAAATAAATCAAATATTCTTATGTAATTCTTGTAATATCTAAGCTATGCAGCTGCATGAGTATGTAAACATTTATCTCCAAGTGCTTAGAGACAGACATAAATTTTGTGTGTCTCTAGGGTGGAAAACAAAAGATGCTTTTTGTGTATGTGTGTTTTTTAACACTGAATTTGGAGCTTTGGGTATAATTATTTGTGTGTGTGGGCTCGCGCTCGTGTGTGTGCATGTGTGCATGTGCGTGTGCCTGTGTGTGTGCGTGTGCATGTGTGTAGCCCAGAAGTTAATATGAAGTGTCTTCCCCTATCCAATCTATCTTATTATATCAGCAGGCTCTTTAACTGGATCTGGCCTTCATCAATTTGGCAAGACTAGGTGACCAGAAAGCTCTAAGGATCCTCCTTTCTGGGACAGCCAGGGCTGGGATTTCAAACACATTTGATCATTGGTGCTGAAGATCTGAATCCAGCTCTTGATGCTTTCATAGCCAGCACTTTACCTAGTGAACCATCTTCTCAGCCCCATTATTTGTTTGATACTTTCTATAGATGAGAACATTTCTAAAATAAACAATTATTACTTTTTAGAATCAATATAAATTACAAAGCTCTTCTTAAGAATATGGGCATTTAGGAATATATATCAATTACTATATAAAATAAATTTATTATTACTATATTGTATATTAATGAATATGTAAAGCCTCATACATTTTCAGCATATATAATGTACTTTAATCCTTTAGGAAATATCTGCACGTAACACTCATTGGAGTTTTCTCTATAATGAGGAAACTGCATGGGTCATTATTCCATTTAACAGTTATTTTATAATTTCTCAAGAACCTTCGGGGGGATTAGTTTATGAACTAGTGTTTGAAGGGTATTTCCTTGCCCATTTTCCCGTCTGGTGTCATTTGAAAGCTAGTGAGCTTTTGATTGGCAATAAAGTCTTAATATTTGATTGAGCCAATCAATGGTCTCTAGACCTTCAGTTTCACCACCACATACAGAAGAGTAAACTTGAAAAGTCACCTTTTAGAAAGAGCCCTGATTATCTTCATTAGAACACCATCCAAAAGAAACACAGAATTGGTCCAAGGTTTCTTGGCTTTCCCCCTATCTAATAATCTCAGATTTCTGTTTATGGCTTCTGTGGAGCCAAGCATGACTTTAAACACAATTTATGTCATGTTTTTATTTAATTCTCTCAGTTCCCAATGTGAGTATCATTTGATAAGTGTGGAAAGCTGAGTGCAGAGGGATGCACTACCTAGACAGTACATGTTATGGACTCAGGAATCTTGTGCCACAGCCAGTCCTCCCAATCACAGTGATTGACCGCCTGCCAGCCTTCCAAATTAGGAGTGTCACCACTGTTACTAGATGAACGTAGCTCAGGGAGACAAGATGAAGGAGTTTTAATTTTGTACTCATTAGTGCCACCTTCCTAACCTTTGGCAAAGCCTCTTTTCCCTTTATTTTATCACATACAAAATGTAAAAGAATTTTCCCTTTCTTCCCGGAGCATAATTGTGACCTTTGTAATATTCCAGGGGTCTTCATAGTTCAATCATACATAATTATGTGATTATGTGACTATTATACAATACATTGGAAAACCTTGAAGGTAGAAAATGCCAAGAGGATATATTTGCTAAAATAATTTTTAAATGTAAAAAAAAAAGCTGAAGAAAATTTTATGTCAAAATGAAAATAGCAAGTTAGATGGCTCAGTAGGTGACAGTCCCAGCCAACAATCATGAGAGTTTGAGTCCAAACTCAAAGCCTCCTCGTGAAAGACAGAACTTCAATAGGTTTTTTTCTGACCTTCTCTTAAGTGCCTAGGCATGTAAGCATCCTCTGAAACAAAATATACTGAAATTAGTTCTAAAGATGTAATCCAACACTTAAGGACAATTGCTGATTTTGTAGAAGACCAAAGTTTGGTTCCCAGTAGCCACAATGGACATCTTGCAACTGCCTGTAAACAGCTCCAAAGGAACCGATGCCTTTTCTGAGCTCTCTGGGCACTAGCTTTCATATGCACATATATGAATATGAAAAATAAAATAAAACTTAAATAAGAATGAAGTGACAGGGATATGGTTCAGCAAGTAAGACTTCTTGCCCCACATATGTTATAACTTGATTTCAAATACATAGGACCCAAGCAAAATGTGGGAATGACCTGGAATGCTAATTACCTCACATCTTTAAAGCAGAGGGGGTAGATACAAGAGTGTCATTGAAGGTTCCTGGGAACCAAGTAGGATCCAAGTTGAATATGAGATCTCCTCTCAAAGAAATATAATAGAGATTGATAGGGCAGGTCACTAAGACTAAGTCCCAGACTGACACATGTACACAAGTATGCCTAGAGCCCATAGACAACATCCAGGCCCTCGCCCTCAATTAAAAACAGGCATAAATGGAGATTTCAAAAATCGACTCAAAGATATGATGATTTAGTTTTGAAACTTTGATCAAATAAATATTTATTTTAAAAATAATTCCTACACTACTTTACGAATCTCATATCCATCTTCTCTAAGTATCTCAGTATCTCAGATTCCTGTTGGAATCTGTGTAAGGAGAGAGACACCATAGAGCATGGTAACCTGAGCTGGGATGCTGACATTGCATCCCTCTCAGAGGCAAGCTATGGCTTTCCATAGAAGACAGCCAAACTATCAGCCTAAGAAAAAATGGGTGAGCAGAAGGATCAGCTGATCCAGAAAGCCTCTGAAGTCTCTGGACAAAGGGAGTACACGTGGCCATGTGTGAAGGTAGGCAATCATGGCCTCCCAAGGAAAACGTGATAGCGTTTGTACTACAATTCCACAAGAGTACAGCTGCAGCAGTCAATGCAAAAGATTGGTGGGATTTTTAGAAACAGTGTAACCAGTCAGGAACATTTGAGGCAAATAGAAACCAGCTTTAACCTGTTGTGTAGCCTAATGTATGAAGTACACTTTTGTTGTGGGCACAGAAATAGCCACTGAATACATCATCAGAACAGTGTGGGAAGGAAGATCCACAGTGATGAATGAACATTTAATAAAGCACTGAAGCTCATAAATTATGAACACTTAATAAAGGCAAAACCTCAAATTAATAAAAACGTCTAGCAAAACATGACTTTTTTCTTTCTATACACCTAAGCAAGGTACATTAAATACAATTATATAAAATAAACATTAAATGTTTATTGGCACATGATTGTCACAGTTTACATTATATTCTACTTGCATTCTTCTGTAACATAAGCTTAGATTATAAATGAGTCAAACCTAGCATGTTAAAAATCAATATTAACATCCTAAAGTGTGAACCTCTTTGTAGCACAGAGTGGGAGGCTGTGCTGACTTCACGGCGAGCTCTCAAATACCTTTCAGGGAGTTTGTTAAATATTTGTTACATGCTGTAAATGTAATTAAAACATGAAATATCATTTTCATACGTAAAAGAAACAAAAGTAAACATTTTATCCAATAATATCATTCAAGTTCATTCTAAGGAATGAAAATTGTTTATATATGCATATAATACAATATAATGTACTTATTATGTGTATGTGTTTGAGTAGATATATATCTTAGATGTAGCTAATACTATTTCATCAAATCAGCAGAAATTTAAAGCAATGGAGCTCAAGAAAAATACCCACTGGATATGACTTGGAGACATGCTAGTCCAATATTATAAATAAAACATAAAGGAATTTCTATCGAAAACTAAGATATTTGTAGTCTTTCAATAAGTAATATTTCTGGATGAATATGATCAATGTGTGTGATAAAGAATGGTTTCCAGTGATTTAAAAGAACAAAACTGAAGGGAATATTAATGTCAACCCTTAGTGGATTAACTGAGTGAATATGGAAATACCTAAAGCCTGCAGTGACAAACAAATGTTTAATGTTGTTAGAAATGTAGTGGAAAGCTCAGCTATTTTAAAGGCTTATTGTTATTATTATTTAATACTTATTGTATGTTAACCATACGTATATATCTATATATCTCTCTGTGTGCCACCTGTGGGTGCCCCTGGAGGCCAGACACGATAGATACCTTGAGTCTGATTATAGGTGCTTTAGTTGTATGAAGTGTGTGCTGGGAAATGAGCTCATATCCTTTGTAAGAGTAATATGTGCTCCTAACGGCTGAGCTGTCTTTCCAAATCAGTAGTAGTTGTAGTAGTAGTCGTCATCGTCGTCTTTGTCGTTGTCGTAGTAGTAGTAGTAGTAGTAGTAGTCGTAGTTGTTGTTGTTGTTGTATGTACATGGTTGTGTGTGTTCACATATAAGGCATGTGCCTGTGTGGAGGACATGTGTGTGCCTGTGTGGCGGTCACATGGCACTTTTGTGGATTTGATTCTCTCCCACCCTGAGGGTTCTGGGTCAGGTGGCTAGTTTGGGCTACAAGCATTTCCTGATATTCTTCATTATCTTTGCAGAAATAAGTTTTCAATACTTCTTTCTATTCTTTTCCTATTTTATTTGAATACAGCATATTTAACATCATTAAAGTCAACACTAATAACTTACTTCTCTTAGCAATATTTTTGGGTGAAGCATCAAATGTAATTCTAATCCACTGGGACCTATATTTCCCAAACCCCATTAAAATATGTATCTCTCACCCTTTTTTTCTAATTAAACAATTTATGCTTTTGTGCAAATATGCATGGAATTGTATCTGCCGACTTATTCCTCAACAAATCTCAGGAAGCTAATTATGTATGTTTCTCAGGATTCCACATCATTGCAAAAATTAAATTCCTATGCAAGTAACTATTTTTGTAGAAATGTTGTAGCAGGTTTTGCCTCTTATTTCTTATGAAAATGATGGACTGCACTTCACATTGAATCATACATTGATGTTTTGACTAATGCTAGAATAGACTTTTATTTCTTAACAGTGAGTGTATGTGTGTGGTATGTAGTGTGTGTGTGTGTGTGTGTGTGTATGTGTGTGTGTGTGTGTGTGTGTGTGTGTGTAAAATATATAATCCAGGACATTTTTTTCCTAGTGTTGAAGGAGAGAAGCCACAGGTTTGCTATTTCTCTGGGTCCAAATAACGTTCTCAGAATGTGTATGTAAGGACTCTTCATCAGTGTCAGATCTGAGCATATCTACTCACAAGATCCAGACCCCTCCAGATGTTTCAGAAAACTTTCATTATTGTGGTTGCCATCTCTGTTCATTCCCTGTTCCAGGGCTGGCCTTGGCGATCAGTTCTTCAGGTGCAGATGAAGTAGAATTGATGATGCATTTTTGATCCAAAACTGGTTTCCAACAGCTTCCAACTGTTTCCTGAACATGTGACCTCTGCGGCAATCTAGGTGCCCTGCAGAAACTATAATTACCCAGAGACTTTCATATTTCAGATGTCAGGGACTCTGGCCGAATCATCAGCTAAGCTCATAGGTGAATGCTAACACATCTCTACCTTCTGCATAAAATGTTCAGTCACTGACCTTGGCTACAGAGAAGGCTGTGACTGTGAAGGCTTGCCCTTTGCCCTCCCCAAACTCACAATATAACTCCAATGTTGAAATTAAAATTTTTCTCAAGAAACTAAATTTGGGGGTGGCTTGGAATGTAGCAATTATAAATGGAGCTATTTTATGGTGATAATTGGGCTAAAGACTCAGGTCTCTAAACCTGTGAGAATAAAACAGACTGTTTCACTTTGGGCTGAATATGACCTAAAACTACAGGCAACAAAAGCAGGGATAAATAAACCATATTGTCTCAAACCAATAAGGAAGCAATCAACAGATGGAAAGCACAAGATTTAGCATAAAATATTTCTGAACAATGCATCTGCTAAGGGGTTAGTGTGCAGAATATATCAGTAACTCTACCAATTCCACGGTGACAAAATCAGTCTCTATATAAAGTAGGTAAGAGACCTAAATGATGCTTCAAGATAGTATATCAAGACAGTTCCTGAGGATGGGCAAATGGGACCATCACTAATTGTCACAATGAAAACTTAAGCCATGAAGAAATATTATACGGTACATGTTAAGATGGTTACTATCAAAAAGACAAAAGATGAAAATTTTGGCAAGGGAGCTGATACTGTGAGAATATGAATTGTTGCAGCCACTGTAGAAACAGTACAGAGGTTCCCCGAGCATTAACCATAGCACTACCGGGGCTATGGTGATGGCTACTGGTAAAGTGCTTATCAGATAGGCAGAAGGACCTGAGTTGGAATCCTCTGAATCCATGTAAAAATCTGGCGAGGTTATGTGCATTTGAATGTAATCTTAACATTGAAGAGGCCAGAGGACCATTTCCATCAGCAAGCTTTGGAATCACTGGGAGTCTGTCTCAAAAAATAAAGTAGAAAAACTTTAAGGAACACTCCAGTGCCATGTTCTGACTTCTGAATATATACACATGCGTACACATGTACACATAAACACACATATAGTGTACCTAAACAATATAGAAATTAAAAATAAAAATAAAGGTAAAGGTAGAGGTAGGACTATCATACAATGAAGTGAACACATGATCTTGTATCCACATAAAATAAAGGACTCAGGTACATCAGGAAAATATCTGCATTCATGGTACAGCTTGATCAATTGAAGTAGCTAATTTATAGAAAAATATAAGTGGCTGTTACACGAAGGAAGCATATACAAATTGTGTCATTTATATAAAATCATATTTAGCCTGATAAAAGGAGAAAATACTATTGTTTGTGATGACAAAAAGTATCCTGGAGTTATAATATATGTCTTGAAGTAAGCCAGACATAGCAAGATCAAAACTTCATGGCCTCATTGACAAAGGTAATAAAAAGTGGTGAGCACACAAAAGGAAGTCTAAGGTAGCATGATGGTGAGGGCAGGCTGGGGAGTACGGAGACTGGGAAAGGGGTGGTCATATAGGAATCATATCTGATGAGAATCTTCACACAGCAGTTTGTAATGCATTTGAATATTGATAGGAAAGGGTTTTGGACCTCTTACCACAGAAATATAAGTATGTGTGGTAGTGGGTACTGTATGCAGTTTGATGTGACTTTTCCACAATACATTCATTAGTCAAAACAAATTGTGCATGGTATAAAGAGGTTTTTTTTTTATTTCTAATAATTAGGTTAAAAATTGACCTAGGTATATTGTCTGTGGTTCTTGCTTTTCTTCTGAAATGTCTTCCTTTTTTTATTATTATTAACTTGAGTATTTCTTATTTATATTTCGAGTGTTATTCCCTTTCCCGGTTTCCGGGCCAACATCCCCCAACCCCTCCTCCTCCCGTACTTTATGGGTGTTCCCCTCCCCAACCTCCCCACATTGCCGCCCTCCCCCCAACAATCATGTTCATTGGGAATTCAGTCTTAGCAGGACCCAGAGCTTCCCTTCACACTGGTGATGTCACTAGGATATTCAATGCTACCTATGAGGTCAGAGTCCAGGGTCAGTCCATGTATAGTCTTTAGGTAGTGGCTTAGTCCCTGGAAGCTCTGGTTGCTTGGCATTGTTGTACATATGGGGTCTCGAGCCCCTTCAAGCTCTTTCAGTCCTTTCTTTGATTCCTTCAACAGGGGTCCTGTTCTCAGTTCTGTGCTTTACTGCTGGCATTCGCCTCTGTATTTGCTGTATTCTAGCTGTGTCTCCCAGGAGCGATCTACATCCCGCTCCTGTCGGCCTATACTTCTTTGTTTCATCCATCGTGTCTAATTGGATGGCTGTATATGTATGGGCCACATGTGGGGCAGGCTCTGAATGGGAGTTCCTTCTGTGTCTGTTTTAATCTTTGCCTCTCTATTCCCTGCCAAGGGTATTCTTGTTTCCCTTTTAAAGAAGGAGTGAAGCATTCACATTTTGATCATCTGTCTTGAGATTCATGTGTTCTAGGCTTCTAGGGTAATTCAAGCATTTGGGCTAATGGCCACTTATCAATGAGTGCATACCATGTGTGTTTCTCTGTGATTGGGTTACCTCACTCAGGATGATATTTTCCAGTTCCAACCATTTGCATATGAATTTCATAAAGGCATTGTTATTGAAAGCTGAGTAATATTCCATTGTGTAGATGTACCACATTTTCTGTATCCATTCCTCTGTTGAAGGGCATCTGGGTTCTTTCCAGCTTTTGGCTATTATAAATAAGGTTGCTATGAACATAGTGGAGCACACGTCTTTTTTATATGTTGGGGCATCTTTTGGGTATATGCCCAAGAGAGGTATAGCTGGATCCTCAGGCACTTCAATGTCCAATTTTCTGAGGAACCTCCAGACTGATTTCCAGAATGGTTGTACCAGTCAGCAATCCCACCAACAATGGAGGAGTGTTCGTCTTTCTCCACATCCTCGCCAGCATCTTCTGTCACCTGAGTTTTTGATCTTAGCCATTCTCACTGGTGTGAGGTGAAATCTCAGGGTTGTTTTGATTTGCATTTCCCTTATGACTAAAGATGTTGAACATTTCTTTAGGTGTTTCTCAGCCATTCGGCATTCCTCAGCTGTGAATTCTTTGTTTAGCTCTGAACCCCATTTTTAATAGGTTTATTTGTCTCCCTTCGGTCTAACTTCTTGAGTTCTTTGTATATTTTGGATATAAGGCCTCTATCTGTTGTAGGATTGGTAAAGATCTTTTCCGAATCTGTTGGTTGTCATTTTGTCCTAACCACAGTGTCCTTTGCCTTACAGAAGCTTTGCAGTTTTATGAGATTCCATTTGTCGATTCTTGATCTTAGAGCATAAGCCATTGGTGTTTTGTTCAGGAAATTTTTTCCAGTGCCCAGGTGTTCGAGATGCTGCCCTAGTTTTTCTTCTATTAGTTTGAGTGTATCTGGTTTGATGTGGAGGTCCTTAATCCACTTGGACTTAAGCTTTGTACAGGGTGATAAACATGGATTGATCTGTATTCTTTTACATGTGGACCTCCAGTTGAACCAGCACCATTTGCTGAAAATGCTATATTTTTTCCCTGGATGGTTTTGGCTCCTTTGTCAAAAATCAAGTGCCCATAGGTGTTCTGGGTATTTAATTCTGTTCCATTGGTCTATCTGTCTGTCTCTGTACCAATACCATGCAGTTTTTATCACTATTGCTCTGTAATACTGCTTGAGTTCAGGGATAGTTATTCACCCAGAAGTCCTTTTATTGTTGAGGATAGGTTTAGCTATCCTGGGTTTTTTGTTATTCCAGATGAATTTGCAAATTGTTCTGTCTAACTCTTTGAAGAATTGGATTGGTATTTTGATGGGGATTGCATTGAATCTGTAGATTGCTTTTGGTAAA
Organism: Rattus norvegicus; assembly: GCF_021556685.1. Taxonomy (NCBI): domain Eukaryota; kingdom Metazoa; phylum Chordata; class Mammalia; order Rodentia; family Muridae; genus Rattus; species Rattus norvegicus. Next base: position 114,791,656 of record NC_141537.1, on the reverse strand, counting down.
ATGGCCATTTTTACTATATTAATCCTGCCAATCCATGAGCATGGGAGATCTTTCCATCTTCTGAGGTCTTCTTCAATTTCTTTCCTCAGTGTCTTGAAGTTCTTATTGTACAGATCTTTTACTTGCTTGGTTAAAGTCACACCGAGGTACTTTATATTATTTGGGTCTATTATGAAGGGTGTCGTTTCCCTAATTTCTTTCTCGGCTTGTTTCTCTTTTGTATAGAGGGAGGCAACTGATTTATTTGAGTTAATTTTATACCCAGCCTCTTTGTTGAAGTTGTTTATCAGCTTTAGTAGTTCTCTGGTGGAACTTTTGGGATCACTTAAATATACTATCATGTCATCTGCAAATAGTGATATTTTGACCTCTTCTTTTCCGATCTGTATCCCTTTGATCTCCTTTTGTTGTCTGATTGCTCTGGCTAGAACTTCAAGAACTATATTGAATAAGTAGGGAGAGAGTGGGCAGCCTTGTCTAGTCCCTGATTTTAGTGGGATTGCTTCAAGTTTCTCTCCATTTAGTTTAATGTTAGCAACTGGTTTGCTGTATATGGCTTTTACTATGTTTAGGTATGGGCCTTGAATTCCTATTCTTTCCAGGACTTTTATCATGAAGGGGTGTTGAATTTTGTCAAATGTTTTCTCAGCATCCAATTAAATGATCATATGGTTTTGTTCTTTCAGTTTGTTTATATAATGGATCACGTTGATGCTTTTCTTTATATTAAACCATCCCTGCATGCCTGGGATGAAGCCTACTTGATCATGGCGGATGATTGTTTTGATGTGCTCTTGGATTCGGTTTGCCAGAATTTTATTGAGTATGTTTGCGTCGATATTCAGAAGGGAAATTGGTCTGAAGCTCTCTTTCTTTGTTGGGTCTTTGTGTGGTTTAGGTAGAAGAGTAATTGTGGCTTCATAGAAGGAATTAGGTAGTGCTCCATCTGTTTCAATTTTGTGGAATAGTTTGGATAATATTGGTATGAGGTCTTCTATGAAGGTCTGATAGAATTCTGCACTACACCCGTCTGGACCTGGGCTCTTTTTGGTTGGTAGACCTTTAATGACTGCTTCTATTTCCTTAGGAGTTATGGGGTTGTTTAACTGGTTTATCTGTTCCTGATTTAACTTCGGTACCTGGTATCTGTCTAGGAAATTGTCCATTTCCTGCCGATTTTCAAGTTTTGTTGAATATAGGCTTCTATAGTACGATCTGATGATTTTTCGAATTTCCTCTGAATCTGTAGTTATGTATCCCTTTTCATTTCTGATTTTGTTAATTTGGAAACACTCTCTGTGTCCTCTCGTTAGTCTGGGTAAGGGTTTAACTATCTTGTTGATTTTCTCAAAGAACCAACTTTTGGTTCTGTTGATTCTTTCTATGGTCCTTTTTTTTTCTACCTTGTTGATTTTGGCTCTGAGTTTGATTATTTCCTGCCTTCTACTCCTCCTGGGTGTATTTGCTTCTTTTTGTTCTAAAGCATTTAGGTGTGCTGTCAAGCTGGTGACATATGCTCTTTCCTGTTTCTTTCTGCAGGTACTCAGAGCTATGAGTTTTCCTCTTAGCACAGCTTTCATTGTGTCCCATAAGTTTGGGTATTGTACCTTCATTTTCATTAAATTCTAAGAAGTCTTTAATTTCCTTCTTTATTTCTTCCTTGACCAGGTTATCATTGAGTAGAGCATTGTTCAATTTCCACGTATATGTGGGCATTCTTCCCTTATTTTTATTGAAGACCAGCTTTAGGCCGTGGTGGTCCGATAGCACGCATGGGATTATTTCTATCTTTCTGTACCTGTTGAGGCCCGTTTTTTGACCAATTATATGGTCAATTTTGGAGAAAGTACCATGCGGAGCTGAGAAGAATCTATATCCTTTTGCTTGAGGATAGAATGTTCTATAAATATCCGTTAAGTCCATTTGGCTCATGACTTCTCTTAGTCTGTCTACATCTCTGTTTAATTTCTGTTTCCATGATCTGTCCATTGATGAGAGTGGGGTGTTGAAATCTCCTACTATTATTGTGTGAGGTGCAATGTGTGTTTTTGAGCTTTAGTAAGGTTTCTTTTACATATGTAGGGACCGCTGTATTTGGGGTATAGATATTTTGAATTGAGAGTTCATCTTGGTGGATTTTTCCTTTGATGAATATTAAGTGTCCTTCCTTATCTTTTTTGATGACTTTTAGTTGAGAATTGATTTTATTTGATATTAGAATGGCTACTCCAGCTTGCTTCTTCAGACCATTTGCTTGGAAAGTTGTTTTCCAGCCTTTTACTCTGAGGTAGTGTCTGTCTTTGTCTCTAAGGTGTGTTTCCTGTAGACAGCAGAATGCAGGGTCCTAGTTGCGTATCCAGTTTGTTAATCTATGTCTTTTTATTGGGGAGTTGAGGCCATTGATGTTGAGAGATATTAAGGAATAGTGATTATTGCTTCCTGTTATATTCATATTTGGATATGAGGTTATGTTTGTTTGCTTTTCTTCTCTTTGTTTTGTTGCCAAGACGATTAGTTTCTTGCTTCTTCTAGGGTGTAGCTTGCCTCCTTATGTTGGGCTTTACCATTTATTATCCTTTGTAGCACTAGATTTGTAGAAAGATATTGTATAAATTTGGTTTTGTCATGGAATATCTTGGTTTCTCCATCTATGTTAATTGAGAGTTTTGCAGGATACAGTAACCTGGGCTGGCATTTGTGTTCTCTTAGGGTCTGTATGACATCTGTCCATATCTTCTGGCTTTCGTAGTCTCTGGCGAAAAGTCTGGTGTGATTCTGGTAGGTCTGCCTTTATATGTTACTTGACCTTTTTCCCTTACTGCTTTTAATATTCTCTCTTTATTTTGTGCGTTTGGTGTTTTGACTACTATGTGGCGGGAGGAATTTTTTTCTGGTCCAATCTATTTGGAGTTCTGTATGCTTCTTGTATGCTTATGGGTATCTCTTTCTTTAGGTTAGGGAAGTTTTCTTCTATGATTTTGTTGAAGATATTTACTGGTCCTTTGAGCTGGGAGTCTTCACTCTCTTCTATACCTGTTATCCTTAAGTTTGATCTTCTCACTGAGTCCTGGATTTCCTGTATGTTTTGGACCAGTAGCTTTTTCCGCTTTACATTATCTTTGACAGTTGAGTCGATGATTTCTATTGAATCTTCTGCTCCTGAGATTCTCTCTTCTATCTCTTGTATTCTGTTGGTGAAGCTTGTATCTACGGCTCCTTGTCTCTTCTTTTGGTTTTCTATATCCAGGGTTGTTTCCATGTGTTCTTTCTTGATTGCTTCTATTTCCATTTTTAATTCCTTCAACTGTTTGATTGTGTTTTCCTGGAATTCTTTCAGGGATTCTTGTGATTCCTCTCTGTAGGCTTCTACTTGTTTATTAATGTTTTCCTGTGTTTCTCTAAGGGAGTTCTTCACTTCAACTCCACACTTGAGTCTTTCTTGAAGTCCTCCAGCATCATGATCAAATATGATTTTGAAACTAGATCTTGCTTTTCTGGTGTGTTTATATATTCCGTGTTTGCTTTGGTGGGAGAATTGGGCTCCAATGATGCCATGTAGTCTTGGTTTCTGTTGCTTGGGTTTCTGCACTTGCCTCTTGCCATCAGATTATCTCTAGTGTTACTTTGTCCTGCTATTTCTGACAGTGGCTAGACTGTAAGCCTGTGTGTCAGGAATGCTGTAGATCTGTTTTCCTGTTTTCTTACAGCCAGTTATGGGAACAGAGAGTTCTGCTTTCGGGTGTGATTTTTCCTATCTACAGGTCTTCCGCTGTTCCTGTGAGCCTGTGTCTTGAGTTCACGAGGCAGGTTGCTTGGAGCAAGAAGGTTTGTCTTACCTGTGGTCCCAAGGCTCAAGTTTGCTCATGGGGTGTTGCTTTTGAGCTCTCCGCAGCGGCAGCAACCAGGAAGATCTGCGCCACCCTTTCCGGGAGCTTCTGTGCACCAGGGTTCCAGATGGCGTTTGGTGTTTTCCTGTGGAATCAGTAATGTGGGCATAGTGTAGTCTCTTCTGGTTTCCCAGGCCTGTCTGCCTCTCTGAAGGCTTAGCTCTCCCTCCCACGGGATTTGGGTACAGAGAACTGTTTATCTGGTCGGTCACTTCAGGTTCTGGCCATGTCTCAGACGCAGGGGACCTGCTGCTCCTGGCCCTTATCTCCAGGAACCCAGAGGCCTTATACAGTTTCCTCTTGGGCCATGGGGTGGGCAGCGTTGGTGGTCTCTTCTGCTCTGCAGTCTCAGGAGTGCTCCCCTGTCAGGGTGGTGAGCTCTCTCTCCCACGGGGTTTGGGAGCAGTGCATGTCTTCCACTTTTTACTAAAAGCTACAACAGCTTAATTGTAGCTTCAGGGATTTTGAGTTTGTAAAATTTTAGTAAGGATATAAAATAAATGATTTTCAAATTTAATAATTTCTTGGATATAATAGCATATATTTTCATTTTCTAACTTCTGTTTTTGTGTTGAAATCATACTATCATTCTTGCTTGGTATTATCATTTTTATCCTTTATACTTGATTAGATAATCGCATACTCTTTTGATCCAATTTTTCTAAGACAAAGTGCTGCAATTCTCTGTGAAAATTTTCCCATTTAGCTTACCAATTTTTGTTTCCATGTATATTAGTATAATTTGCATACATTAACATATTATGTGACTTCTTTTCAGTTGTTCTCTATAGTATATGTCATATATTGAATACTAATCATTCATTCTGAAGTAAAACCCTCTACAATTCGTCAATTAGGTACCATTTACTAGAAAATGGTAATTACAAATTTGCCTTCCCTTTGACTTTGAAGTTATTTTATTGTAGTGTTATATTTATTGAAAAGACAATATTGGAATTTTTCCACAAACTGTTAATGTCTCTTTTCAGTATGATATATTTGTGATATCATGAATAAACAAAGATGTATTGTTCATAACTAAACACCATTGCTCATGTTAATGCTTGGTTTTTATGAGTGGCTTCTGATAGATGCCTCTGTTTTATGGTGGTAAATATCCCTGAGCTTCACTGGTTTATCCTCCCTCTTTCTTCATCCTTGTCTTTCACCCATCAGAGGATGTCATGGTCATTTATAGTTTGGGGACTTACAGCTGTTCTAGTGCAAGCTTTTGTGTAGGTATAAATACTTTTAAGGGTCAATCTTGGCTTCTTGATTTCTGAATCTTATGCAGGAAAATTGCTTTGAAAAATAGAAAAACCAGTCAATAAAAGGCTCCATAGCTATAAATCTTTGTCACTATGAGGATAAAGAAATTGTGAACACTGAGACAATGGATTGTTTTTACTGATGAAAAAATTAACTAAAATATTACAAATAAGAAACTAATTTTTAAAATTATTATTTTGTTCCTTTTTTGTGTATTTTATGTCTGCTTTTCTTATTGGATTTTTTTATTTACATTTCAAATCTTATTCCCTTTCCCAGTTTCAGGGACATAAGCCCCCTATCCCATCCCCCTCTGCTTCTTCTATAAGGGTGTTACCCTCCCTATCGACCTCTCCTTCCCAACTGTCTCCCCCTCTGACATTCCCCTACACGGGGGTCCAACCTTGGCAGGACCAAAGGCTTCTCCTTCCATTGGTGCCCAACAAGGCCATCTTCTGCTACATATGAAGCTGGAGTCATGGGTGAGTCCATGTATAGTCTTTGGGTAGTGGTTTAGTCCCTGGGAGCTCTGGTTTGTTGGCGTTGTTGTTCATATGGGCTCTCGAGCCCCTTCAAGCTCTTCCAGTCCTTTCTCTAATTCCTCCAATGGGGTCCTGTTCTCAGTTCAGTGGTTTGCTGCTAGCATTTGCCTCTGTATTTGGCATGCTCTGGCTGTGTCTCTCAGGAGAGATTTATATCAGGTTCCTGTCAGTATGCCCTTCTTAGCTTCACCCATGTTATCTAGTTTTGGTGGATATATATATATATATATATATATATATATATATATATATATAGTGGGGCAGTCTCTGAATGATCGTTCCTTCACTCTCTGTACCATTCTTTGCCTCCATATCTCCTCCTATGAAGATTTTTGCTCCTCCTTTTAAGAAGGAGTGAAGCATCCGAGTTTTGGTCATTCTTTCTGTGCTTCATGTGGTCTGTGGATTTTATCTTGGGTAATTCGAGCTTTGTGTTCCTTTTAAATATATGTCTGCATGAGTGAAGTGTGCACAATGTGTGCACAAGAGAAGATGACTACAGAAGATAGAAGAAGGGCTTAGCATCCCCTGAGCCCAGAATTACAGACAATTGTATAAGTTACCCTGTGGGTGCTGAGAAGCAAACCCGTCTTCTTTAAGGGTAGCTAGTATCCTAAAACCCTGAACCCTCTCCAGACTCCTGTATTTTAGTGGTTAGTAAATTGATTGAATTTCAAGACTATTTTTATCATCTTATTTTTTTACTTCCTTGTAAAATCCTCAGATTTTTATCTCAATTTTTGTTGTTTTGGTTTTTTTAACATTCCTATTTTAATGAATGTTTGGAAAAGTTGAAAGCACTTACAGCTTGCAATAATAAATGCTGCCTAGAAAAATTAATAACCATACCAGTCACATGTCAGACATAGACACTATAACGTCACCATCCTGTTTTCTTATTTTATACTTTCAAGTTCTTTTAATTCTATTTTTCCTAACCTTTTAAGTGTGTGTGTGTGTGTGTGTGTGTGTGTGTGTGTGCATGTGTCCATGCTCACACACGCATTACAGTATGCATACAGAGATCAGAAGACAACTGACACTTCTCCTATTCAATGGTTTTGGGAATTGAACTCAACCCATCAAGCTTGTCACCAATTCCCTTACATGCTTTGCTATCTTGTCATCCCTCCAGTCTTATTTTTTATCATCAATATAATGATTAAAAACTGTCTTAATAAGAATCTCTCAATTTATGATTATGTATTTGAAGGAGTATTTATTGGTTTTCCATATTTTAAATTAAGAAATTAGTTCAATTTAAATTTTTGCATACACCTTTTTTAAACTGATGGGTTTTTGATGATTTAATAGGTGGTCAGTTTGCTTTCTGGTGTTTATGGTTAATTTGAAAATTCTATGTGTTTGATACTTCCAGCATTAAATATGTGCATTGATTTGTAAAATTAGTTTATATCATATTTTGACTTAGTTTTAATTTGCATATGGAATTGAAGCAAATGAAGTCTAAAATATATTCGCTTCCTGTAATAATTTTCTTCCAAAATTATGTTCTAGCTCTGCTTCCTGGGGGTTATATTTACTTTTATCTCATAACTCTTATTTAGCGACATTATTCTATTCTTGAATCATTAGTTTTCTGTTCCATGCTCCTTGCTTGTCTACAGAGTTTAGATGTTCCATTTTTAGGTGACTCCACACTTTCTTTTCCCATGTTATCAGAACATTGGAACCTAAGCTCTGTGCTCGATATAGACTTATTGACCTAGAAGTCTGAAGCAAATTGATGGTTAAGACATCCAGGCAGACACACAGAAACCAGGTTTGAAATTGCTTTCTCTGTGTGGCTCCATGGCCATGCTGAATAGCTGTGCTCTGCGACGGTAAGCATAGGTACTGTATAGGAAAGTATAAACAGCCTCCCCCAAGGTTCTGGCCTTTGAACAGCAGTACTTACACATTGTTTCTGTAGCAACAAAATTATTGGCAGTTATATACGGGATGTATGAGTTTTTATTTTATTAATTTTGTGATTCAAATCTAAAATGTGCTTAAACGAAGACCATTTTCAACTCTTTGTCCCAATCCTATAGCACTATTTTAAAGGCTCGAGAACTCTAAGGGAGCTGAATCTGTGCAATAAGACAGTTGCTAGGGGTGGACTCTTAAAGGCTAATACTCCAGGTCCTCCTTCAGTTGATTTTTGTTCCTTGGACTTGTGTCTAGTGAAGAGCCACTATCTCTTGCTCCTGCCACCATGGAGAGAACCTTACCACCACTTTTCTTTCTTCAACACAAGTTGCAAAATCTTTCTGAAACTGTTGCAAACACCCCCAGCACACATTAGGTTGCTTCTGTTAGATAGACATGTTGTCACAGTCATGCAAAAAGTAGTGAATGCAACATCTAAATATTTTGTTCTGCTAAAAGAAACAGTTATTTTGAAAATAGACTTCAATATTTTCCAATCAAATTTTAGAAGAAAATGATTATTTTCTTCTTAAAGAACTGATTCTGAAGAGCTGTTGTTCTAAGTGGCTATTCACACTAGTACATCACATAAGTTCTGTTTCTTCACAAACGATTATTAATATTTGCTGCTATATTCTAAAGATTTTATTTTTTCCATCTTTATTAAATTGGGTATTTCTTATTTACATTTCAATTGTTATTCCCTTTCCAGGTTTCCAGGCAAGCATCCCCCTAATCCCTCCCCCTCCCCTTCTATATGGGTGTTCCTCTTCCCATCCTCCTACCATTACTGCCCTCCCCGCAACAATCCCGTTCACTGGGGCTTCAGTATTGGCAGGACCAAGGGCTTCCCCTTCCACTGGTGCCCTTACTAGGCTATTCATTGCTACCTATGAGGTCAGAGTCCGGGGTCAGTCCATGTATAGTCTTTGGGTAGTGGCTTAGTCCCTGGAAGCTCTGGTTGGTGGGCATTGTTGTTCATATGGGGTCTCAAGCCACTTCAAGCTTTTTCAGTCCTTTCTCTGATTCCTTCAACAGGGGCTCCCATTCTCAGTTCAGTGATTTGCTGCTGGCATTCGCCTATGTATTTGCCGTATTCTGGATGTGTCTCTCAGGAGAGATCTACATCCGGTTCCTGTCAGCCTGCACTTCTTTGCTTCATCCATCTTATCTAGTTTGGTGGCTGTATATGTATGGGCCACATGTGGGGCAGACTCTGAATGGGCGTTCCTTCAGCCTCTACTCTGAACTTTGCCTCCCTATTCCCTCCCAAGGGTATTCTTGCTCCACTCTTTTTCCCCATCTTTATTAACTTGAGTATTTCTTATTTACATTTCAATTGTTATTCCCCTTTCTGGTTTCCAGGCCAACATCCCTTAACCCTTCCCCCTCCCCTTCTGTATGGGTGTTCCCCTCCCCATCCTCCCCCCATTACCACCCTCCCCCCAACAATCACACTCACTGGGGATTCAGTCTATGAATTTCATAAAGTGTTTTTGATACCTGAGTAATATTCCATTGTGTAGATGTACCACATTTTCTGCATCCATTCCTCTGTTGAAGGGCATCTGGTTCTTTCCAGCTTCTCGCTACTATAAATAAGGCTGGTATGAACATAGTGGAGCATGTGTCTTTGTGATGTGTTGGAGCATCTTTTGGGTATATGCCCAAGAGAGGTATAGCTGGGTCCTCAGGTTGTACAATGTTCGATTTTCTGAGGAATCTCCAGACTGATTTCCAGAATGGTTGTACTAGTGTGCAATCCCACCAACAATGGAGGAGTGTTCCTCTTTCTCCACATTCTCACCAGCATCTGCTATCCCCGGAGTTTTTGATCTTAGCCATTCTGACTGGTGTGAGGTAGAATCTCAGGGTTGTTTTGATTTGCATTTCCCTTATGACTAAAGATGTTGAACATTTCTTTAGGTGCTGGTTCAACTGTAGGTCATCATGTAGAAGAATGCAGATCGATCCATTCTCATCACTTTGTAAAAAGCTTAAGTCCAAATGGGTCAAGGACCTCCACATCAAACCAGTTACACTCAAACTAATAGAAGAAAATTTGGGGAAGAGCCTCGAACACATGGGCACTGGAGAAAATTTCCTGAACAAAACACCAATATTTATGCTGTAAGATCAAGAATTGACAAGTGGGATCTCATAAAACTACAAAGCTTCTGTAAGAAAAAGGACACTGTTGTTAGGATAAAACAGCAACCAACAGATTGGGAAAAAATCTTTACCAATCCTACAACTGATAGAGGGCTCATATCCAAAATATAAAAGAACTCACAAAGTTAGATTGTAGGGAGACAAATAATTCTATTAAAAATGGGGTTCAGAGCTAAACAAAGAATTCATAGGTGAGGAATGCCGTATGGCTAAGAATTTATTTTTAATAAGGATTTTCTCAACTGAAGTAGAAAAGCCAAGTAGGTATATCAGGGCAATATAAAACACACAAGAAAAATGATTCATAATTTTTGATGGTTAGTCCTAGAACCTAATGCATTCCAATGTTTCTGTTAGTGTCTATTTCTCAGTCATTGCCAAAGAAGTCCAAAGCATGCATCATTTCTGTCTGAAAAATTATTGGTATTTCTCTTACAGTTAATTTAAAAATTATTTGGAAGGGTTCTTTTGAATTTATTAGATTCCATATCAAGACTACAAGATGACAGGCATAATATCTTTTGAATTTTGGTCATTTTTATTGTGTTTATTGTTTGACAACTTCAAGCATGTGTATTATGTATTCTAATTCCTTTACCTTTCATTTCCCTTCCATTCCAGAAAACTACCTTTCCACTCCTTAGTCTTTCTCCTAGACTAGTGACTTTTGACTTTGTTTTGTGGCTCATTTAGTTGGAGGATGGTTTCTGTGTGACAACTGGATTGGAGCATCAATTGCAGCCTGATGAGGTCATCAGCAGATACATAATAATAGCAATGGTTTCCCCTTTCCCTCATTTTATTGTTAGCAAAAAATGATAGGCACAGACCCCTGATTACCTTCTTTATCTATACCTGACTGTGGAGGGGCCCATTTCTATGCATGCATTCATAACTTCTGTGAGTTTATGATTATATTCACTTTTATGCTCAGAAGACTTTATTTGACATTTTAGAATCATTGCATAGAAGCATTAACCTAACATAGCTATCATTATAACACATAAGTGATTAGAAATTATTTCAACACACACACACAAACACACACACACACACACACACACACACACAAAGCTTACAACACAGTGTCTGTAAAATAATACCCGATAAAAGGCAGAAACAGAAGATTTGGAATCAAATAGATGTGAGCTTCAGTTCCTAAGAATTCAACGTGGGCATGTTACTATATCACAGAGTCCCTACTTCAGTCAGTCTCAGTTTTCTCATTAAGAAAGACAAGCAAATAATTCAAATTGACACCTACATTTGTAGATCACAGCTTCAATATATATGTAGTGCAGTAACAACCACATTTCCCTCACCAATTCTCTGTCCTTCTCCATATCTAGTCACATCATGCAGAAGATGAATGAGATCCTAGCCAAAAAAAAGTATATATATCAGTGTAGAAAACACAGCAGAAATGAGAACAGTTCTTGTTTCTTTTCTGTTGCTGTGATAAAATACTCTCACAAAAAGCAACTAAGGTTAGAAAGGTTTTATCCATCTTAGAGTTCCCTGTTACAGTCCATCACTGGGGGAAGTCAAAGCAAGAAGTCAAGTAGCTAGTCACACTATGCCCACAGACAAGGGCAGAAAGAAATGAATTCACGCAGTGTCACTTGCCTGTTCGTTGCCTTAGCTGACTTTCTTTTTTCTTATATTGGTCAGACCCACCTGCTTAGTAAATGGTTTCACCCACAATGGACTCAATCCTCCTATATCAACCAATCTGTTAAAAAATCAACACCATCTCCCACAGAAGAGCCTGCATACCAACCTGATTTGATAATTATCCATTTTCTCATTATAGTCTCTTCTCAGATGATAGCTTTTGTCAAGTTGACAGATAAAAATATCCATCACAATTACCTTCTGATCCTTTTGATATAAAAACTCAAAGTGGAGTGGAAATCATCGTGTAACACACCACTTGCCTAAAGGAGTACAAAGATGCCATCACTGAGTACATATGTCCATATTCACACTGGGAGATGATTTATAAGTCTATGGATGAGCAATGCTAAAGGTGGGAGGAAAGTTCATGTCATTCATAGGAATTCCTGAACAATGCTTTTTTGATTAAACATAAGTTTATAGGACTGGATTTCAGAGAAAATGGTTTCTGCCTCAGCTTGACTACTAAATGGAAGAATCTTCAAAAGCTTCACAAGTTCCCTTTCACCTTACATATGATAAGTTAGCAGAATTGCACAGTTATAGCCATCCCACTTAATAGCCTATTGTATAATAGAATATGAAGAAAAGTCCATGATTGGTCTGCGTGGGTTCAAATCACTAGACACATAGTGACTATATTATAAAATGCAAAGGTAGAATGTGACAGGGATATGGGATATACCCAATTACTCAATAGAGTGGTTCACATTTTGTTTGTGGTGTATGGGTATCATAAAAGGCTTCTGGAAAACTGAGAAGATTTTTAGTAGAGAAGCAGAAACCAAATGAACTGTAATGTACTTTTTGTCTTCCCTTGAGAATCTGTTTTGCCTGGATTGATAGTTTAGCATAAGACCACTCCTTGATCTTAAATATTTATTTAATTTATTTTGTATACAAGAGTATTTTGCTGCATATATATGTGTGTGTGTGTGTGTGTGTGTGTGTGTGTGTGTGTGTGTGTGTGTGTGTGTGTACCAGGTACATGGCTGTTACAGAGACAAAGAGAAAACATCGGATCTCCTGTAGTTTCAATCACAGATACTGATGAGAAGCTGCATGGGAGCTGGGAACCAAACTCCCAGGACTTCCTCAAGAGCATCTAAGTGCCAAGCCATTTCTTTAGTCCCAGGAGAATTTGTTGTTACAGAGGACCTGTGTTTAGTTCACAGCAGCCACATAGGCCATCTCACCAATATCTATAATTACAGTTACAGGGATCTGACTTTTATCTGACTTCCAAAGGCACTGTGCTTATATGCATGCTCTCACACATGGATACACACACACACACATACACACACACACAGACACACACACACACACACACACACAGAGACACACACTAGAAACGACAGATGTTTTAAATAAGGGTAAATTGTAAGTAAGAAAAACAAAACACAGTTAGGTTTGTGAACTCTTCTAATTAATTATCTCATTATGGTTACTAACTAGAAGATTAAGCTTTGAACCATGCCCAATCATTACAACGTTCAATACACATGGGCTCTGTATTTTGAAATAGTTAACTCTTATTGAACTATCCTTAGGATCCCTTTTCATCTACAAATGAAAAGGAAAGCACCTAGTGTTTTATAGTCAATGTGTTTTTAAAGCGCCTTCAAAGAAGTAGTTCTTGGAACTGCTTCAAAGGCAGTGTCCCTCCTCTCCTTATATCAGTATCCTTTTCTTCATTGAGTGGCTCATAGAGAGGTTCTATTGTAGCAGCCACTCCCCACTGCTGGTTAGAAATATCAAAGAGCTTGGAGTATAATTATCAAATGATTCCAGCCTGGAAAAGTGAATGATGAGAAGCACAGAGAGCATGCAATTTGAGTATGTTTGTCTATCGATATTTTAATTCTCTTTATGATTCCAATGATCCACAAATAACTCTTCTAACTGTACTCTAGAAAAAAATCTGCCTTTTCATAAGAAGAAAGAGTGTTCCTATAAAAAGTAAATAGTAACAAAAAGTCTCATAGGCTATCATTGAGATAAGTGGTGTTTTAAAAATCAGAATTTATTGTAGGTATTATTCTATATCAGTATTATTCTTACTGTTGTGTGTTGTTTTCTCTCTTTCTCTGACTCTGTTTCTCTGTCTCTCTGTTTCTCTCTGTCTCTCTCTCTGTCTGTCTCTGTCTCTGTCTGTCTCTTTCTCTCTCCTCCCCCTTCTCTCTGCGTGTGTGTGTGTGTGTGTGTGTGTATTCATGTGCATGCGTTCATGCTTGCGTGTGTATTTAAGCTTCAGAAGTTAACCTCAAATGTCAGTCTTCAGTCAGTATCCACCTTGTTTTTGTTTGAGGCACTGGACCGAGGTTCATCAATTTGAAAAAGCTGGCTGGCCATGGAGTCCTATAGGTCCATCAATCTCTATCTCTCCAGTGCTGCCTGTCTTTTCATATTTGGGGTCTGGGTCAGACTCTTGACCTCATATTTAGGCATGATCTTCTGCCCCAAGATCATGACTCTTAATCAACACACTTTTATGGCTGAGCTCTCATGCCCAAGGTTCCTTTACATACAGAGTAGGTCATGTGTGATAACACAGGGATTTGCAGATGCAACCTAGCGCATTTCACATTGCCTGCCTATTACTGGTATGAGTGCCTATTAGCACCAGCAGAACAAACAGGCATGTGGCAATTATATGTACCCCTACAGACTGTGATCCCACCAGTATGGATCCACATCTTGCTGCAATATCTAAAGCTTACAAATAGCTTTCCTGCAGGTCCATGCGTTGAGTACACATTTCTTGTGAGTGTAAGTACAGAGAGCGAGTAAAGAGAACATTGAGTAAATTACATAGATTTAGAATTTTTTTTTAAAAAGTACCAATGTAGGAGAAAGTGATCAACAAAACTGCAAAGCAGTAGAAAAGACCAACTGTGTTTGGATCCTGATTATAATCTGAGCCCCATATCTCAATGGAATGTGTGTGGAAAGAGGGAGTCTGTGAGAGTGTGTGGGTCTTCTGATGTGATTCATTAATAATGAAAAAACAGAGTAAAAATGGGCAGGTAAGATGGTTCAGGGGTTAAGGGTTCATACCAACACTGCAGAGGACTCAGTTTTCTGTTCCCAGAACCCCCTTAAACAATGTTCTAGAACCATAAACCAGGATATATAATACCTTTATCTGGACTCTATGGACACATGTATGCATGTGCATGCATACCCATGCACACGCGTGCGCGTGCACACACACACACACACAGACAGACACACACATGGAATTAATAAAATTGATATTAAAAATATGTCATTTTTAAACTGACTTATTAAGTTTTAAACTAAAATAACAGAGATTCTTTATTCAATTTTCATTAATTCTACCCTTCCCCTCTGCAAAATTTAAATATCTGTTCTTTAATTGAAATAATGCCAAAGCAGATGGGAAATTAAGACCATGAGGCTTTAGCCCTACCTTAGTGCTAAGAAGGCTAAGAACAAAGAACTGAGTAAAGGTAGGAGCAGGGCAGGAAAGATGCTTTTCCCCAGGGAAGAGCCATGCAAACAGTCAGTCTTGAAAACAGCATACAGACCAAATAGATTACACACACACACACACACACACACACACACACACACACACACACACACACACGAGCAATAGTAATGAGTAAATAAGAGGCTATGAATTTGAAGAGCGGATTGGGGAGGTATGAAAAAGAAAGGAAAGAAAGAAAAGAAACAATAAGCTCAATGGCCCCTCTGCTGTGGAGACAGACACAGAACTATCCATTACAAATACAACAGCGTCTCACACAATAGGGGTTTAGCAGATTGGATTTCCAAGCAAAGCGAAATAAGGTGACCAGCTTCAAGGAAGAAGGATAATTTCATCTTCTCTGGTCCCGTCTTTAAGCTGCACAGCGTTGTGTGGTGAATCAGATAATGTTGTACCTATTTTAACTTTTATGTTTATCAAGTCATTGTAATAAAACAAAAGCTTTGAGCAGCAGAGATTCCATTCTCCTGCAAATCTTCTTATTAATAAAAGGTGAGCAAAGGAAAATTAGAGAATGCGTCTGCAGGAAGCTGCCTCCTTTTTACTTAAATTAAAGAGCATTTAAGCAGTTCCAGTTAAGGCTGAAGTCATTTTTGCATTTGGTTCTTAATTGTTCAGAGCAAGGTGTTTTCTGAGATGTATGTGGGTGCTCTTTCAGCAGCTCTTCCTTCCTGGGGTTTAGTTTGTATCTGAAGTAAAAGGAATACATCAGAACTGAAAACAAAGTTGTCTTTTAATTAGGGGCTTGGCAATTATCTCAGTCATTTATAGCTCATTTCCTATCTTAGGTGGTTTTGCCATGCATATGTCTTCAAATTACCTTTCTCAAGAGAAAAAAAAATTGCATCCTTTCCATTCCCTCACATTATTATCAGTTGGAAGATTGTGTTAGAACAGTGAAATAATTTCCATTATAATTGAAAAGAAGCCTTAGTCACATCATATAAGGTGAACTCAATTTTTAGTTGTGAATATCACAGAAGAACCCATGACCAAAAGATTGTCTTCATGTTTGGGAGGTAAAAATTAGTATTTACTGTTTGCATTATGTGTTGAAATAGTAGAGTTTCTTATTTGTTACTCATATTTTCTGCTCAGAAAAGTGCTGGATAGCATATATTGATTATTTAAATCACAAAGGTAGAAATTAATGTTCTATAGAGAAGCCTCTAAGTATAATGCTTTCATCATACAAGGGTGAGTACCTGAGTTTTAGATACCCGGAATCCACATAATATTATATGCGGTAAAGTACATCTATAAATTCCAGTATGCCTACATTGAGATGAGAGTAGAGACATAAGCTGACCCTGGGCTCCAACCTCAGAGGTAGCAATGAATAGCCTAGTAAGGGCACCAGTGGAAGGGGAAACCCTTGGTTCTGTGAAGACTGAACCTGAGTGAACAGGATTGTTGGGGGGAGGGTGGTAATGGGAGGAGGATGGGGAGGGGAACACCCATATAAAAGGGGAAGGGTAGGGGTTAGGGGGTATGTTTGCCTGAAAACCGGGAAAGGTAATAATAATTGAAATGTAAATAAGAAATACCCAATTTAATAAAGATGGAGGAAAAAGAAAGAATGCTCATGGGAAAACTCATCTGAATTTTGAAGTGGTGAATAAGAGACCCCTTCTCAAAACAAGGTGGAAGGCAAGAGCTAGCAGGTTCTCCTCTGACATCCAAACATATACTCTGGCATGTGAGCCACCTGCATTGTTACACATGTGTAAACATTAGAACACACATATAACATACCTGTTTGCCAGGGTCTTGGGGTAGAAGTAAGGTGGTCCTGAGCCCTAGGTAAATAATCTCCAATGTTTTCTGCTGCATGGACAATAGCTGACTCTATGCTCTAGGCAGGGAACATGATACCAGACTTGGAATATGCTGGTGATTCCCCGAGCAAGAATAGCTGTAAGAGACTGGTAAATGTGCATAAAAAGCAGAGGATCAGCTTGAGAGCAGCCAAAGTCACACTCAGACAATTTTAGTAATATATTATTGCAACTCCAGGTAAAGAATGCAAATCCATGCAAGATCCTGCAAGATTCCAGCCATAGTCCAGGAGGAAGCATTGAATAGTGTGCAGAAAAGACAAACTGAGGTAACTGATGGAGTTTGAAACCCCATAGGAAGAACAACAGCATCAACCAACCAGACACCCCAGAGCTCCCAGGGACTAAACCACTAACCAGAGTGTACACATGGAGCGATCCATGGCTCCAGCCACAAATGTAGCAGAGGATGAGCCTTGATGGGCATCAGTGGGCGAAGAGGCCCTTGGTCCTTTGAAGACTCGATGCCACAGTGAATGCCAGGGGGGAGGTGGGAGGGACTGGGTGGGTGTGGGGGGAGCAACCTAATGGAGGCAGGGGATGGGTTGGGTTGGTGGATGGAACAACACCTTCATGGAGGCAGGGGGTGAACGATGGGATGGGAGGTTTCCTGAGGGTAAACCAGGAAAGGGGTAACATTTGAAATGTAAATAAAGGAAATATTCAATAAAAGAAAAAAGTATCTATTTCAATGTAGTAAAAAATGGAAAAAAAGAAAAAAATGTCATATGACTCAAGGAATTTCTGTCTTAAATTTGTTAGGGTTACTTCCAAATGCATGTGGTGTTTATTCAAAGGACATGTTCCTTATTTTGCACTGGGTGATGGTCATATGTTTAGTAATATTTTAATTTTTGGATATATTTAAAATGTCGTACAGAAAGGCTATCTGAGCCTGGGAAATGACTAAGTTAAGAAAGAATGTTCTGCACAAGCATGAGGATTCAAGTTTAGGTCTATAGAACCCAGAACCCAGATTAAAAGCAGGCCAAGTGGCACATGTTTGTAATTCCATTGCTCATGTAAGAGATATAGGCAAATCCAAGTGATTAAGCAGGCAGCCTGGCTGAATCATCAGTTTAGTGAGATACCCTGAATCACCAAAACCGCAAAGTGATTGAGAAAACATCTATACCAACCTCTCTCTCTCTCTCTCTCTCTCTCTCTCTCTCTCTCTCTCTCTCTCTCTCTCTCTCTCACATACACACACACACACACACACACACACAAACACACACACACACACACACACACACACACAGATGCACGTACATTCATACACACAAGATTACCTTAGGTACTAACTTCTTATCCTATTCACTTTGTGCTTTAGATGGGCATATCTGCTCCTTCCAGGTAGCTTGATTAGTCTGAACCACTTCTAGGCATCTCATCTGGTCTGAACATCTCTTAGTTATCCTTACTCTCTATATATGTTTAGAGCAAAGGTACCTAAAGAATCTGGTCAGTTTTAAGGACTTCCTGAAGCCTTCGACTTGTTTACTTCCTGAGCTTAAGAGTATGTTTGCAAAATGTAATGTTTAAACTCCCTTACAATGTCTTCCTATCTCATAGCCTTGCTAATATGTTTTGAAAATATTTCCTCAAAAGTGGAAAGTTTTCATTTTGGAGGAAGCTCCTCTACTTGACTGAGCATTATGATTTGTAAATAACATGTCTTCCACAGGCTCATGTTAGGAATGATATGGACTTTTGAGAGGAATGGTTCTCAACCTTCCTAATACAGTTTCTCATGTTGAGGTGATGTCCAAACATAAAATTATTTCATTGCCACTTTATAACTAATTTTGCTATTGTTATGATCCATAATGTATGCAGGATATCTGATACACAACTCCTCTGGGGTTTGAGAACTGCTGCTTTAAAGTATGGCCTGGCTGGAAGCATGTCAAGAGAGATGAGTCTTGCAGCTCCTAGTGCTTTGCCCACTGTTTGTTCTTCTGTTGACCAACCTAGCAACAGCCAAGGCTGCCTGTTCTTGTCACTATGAACTTCCTCACACTTTCACTTTCATTATGAATTAAAACTTACGAAACTGTGAGTCAAAACAAATCTTCCCTTCTTAATGCTGTGTCTGTGTGTGCTTCAAAAATAATCACTAGAGAATTCTGAAATAGAATTTCTAATAAAAATCCATATGAATAGTTCATCAATTTCCAAGAACTTATTTTAAGTCTAATGCCTGCATTGTATATGTCTAGCTTCCATAAAACTAAATTCCTGAGACTATTGGATATCTTACTGACTACAACTTCTTTTGTTAGTTTGTTCAAGGCAGGTCATTCAAATGATGGGGGTAGCGGTTATTGCATTGGACACTGTAGACTACTGATGTTCAAGGACCAGCATCTAAGTGGTACAAGAAGTGTGAGTATCTCTTCACCCACAATCAGTGTCTTAGCAGTGGTAAAACAACCACTACTGGCAGCTGAGTGAACATTCACTTCAGGCTGGTTGTATGATAACTGTTATGTTGGATATTTGATGTGGTTTGATTCTAACACATTCCATAAAGTCCTGTGTGTTTCACCACTTGGTCCATGGTTGATATTTTGGAAAGGTCAAGAGATGGAGTCTTGCTAACAGAATTGTATCACTGTGGGAGGGTCAAGAGGTCCTATCTAGGTCCTACTTACTTTCACTATCTGTTATCTGACAGCAAATGAGATGTGACCGGACAGTATCATGATTCTACAGTCATGTCTTTTCTA
This sequence comes from Rattus norvegicus, assembly GCF_021556685.1. Lineage (NCBI taxonomy): Eukaryota > Metazoa > Chordata > Mammalia > Rodentia > Muridae > Rattus > Rattus norvegicus. The sequence goes on along the minus strand of NC_141537.1, from coordinate 114,772,087 downwards.
CAATGAGGGATGCATCTCTTTCAGTAATAAGCCAGAATAGATGCTTCCTTTTATAACTTGCTTTTTCTTGGGTATTTAGATAGAGTATCAAGAAAAATAATTAATACATTATTTTAATTCTTACAACAAATTTATAAGAGTTAAAATTTGGAATTTTCTTAGTTGTACTGACTTATGAACATGATATGTATGTGCTTATGTGTATTTGTGTGTATGTGTATATGTATATCTTTTCTTGTGTGACATCAGCAAGGTGTGCTTTTCTATGATTGCACATGAAATACATATCTGTGGTTATAAGGCAACTCAAGGCTAAGCTAGAATCACTAAATCTTCAGTAATCAGGAAGCTTTCCAGGTTCAATAATGCAGGGGTCCTCTATACAAGTAGCAAAAGCAAAATATCAGAAGAAAATAAGAGGACATTCAAATATGCATGTCACTCTGAGAAACATCAGACTTGAGAAACTAAGAGAAACATAGTACTGGATTTAACTTGGTCATAACACTGAAATTCAAATGAGGTTTATGAAAAATGGAAAGCAACAGAGGAAAACAGTCAATGTGAACACCATGGATATTGGAAAAGTAATGAGGTCAATTTGAACTAGTTTATAAAACGTTGACCCACATTAAGAATATATGGCAATGAGCCACAGAGAGACCAAACACAGCTGGAGAGGAGCGGCAATAGCATGAGGAATTGGAAAACTAGCAAGAACCAGAGACTGAAAATAGACAGGACACACAACAGAGTGTTTTTAAAAAGAGCTTCTGAAGGATATTGACTTAGTAAGACTAATAGTTAACACTAGTTATCTTTTGAGGACATTTGTTTCTTATCTCTATTTTTCCTTTATTGAGAATAGATTTTCCCCCCATAAATATATCCTGATTTTAGTACCCCCCACCTCTGCTCCTCCCAATTCCTTTCCACCTACTTTCCCATTTGTATCCACCACCTTTCTGGATCTCATTGAAAAGCTAACGAGTTTCTTAGAGATGATAATAAAATAAAGTAAGATAAAACAAAAAGAAAATCAAATACATCAGAATAAGACAAAACACGCTGAAGGAAAAGAGCGCACGAGAAGGAATGAATAACAGAGATGCACTCCTTCACACATTCAGAAATCCAAACAACTACTCTGGGAATTAATTTGGAGGTTCCTCAGAAGATTGGAAATAGATCTATCAAAAGACCCAGCAATAACACTCTTGGAAATATACCTAAAATATGCCCCACCATGCCACAGGGACATGTGTTGCACTATGCTCATGGCAGCCTTATTTGTGATAGCCAGAAGCTAGAAACAACTCAGATATCCCACAAAAGAAAAATGGTATAGAAAATGTGGTTCATTTACACAATAGAATACTACTTATATGTTAAGAATGAGGATATCATGCGTTGTTCAGGCAAATGGATGGAACTAAGAAATATCTTCCTGCCTGAGGTAACTCAGACCCAAAAGGAATGCATAGTATGTACTCACTCATAAGTGGATATTAGCTGAAAAAGAAAAGAGTACCCAAGATACAGTCCATAGGACTCAAAAAGGTCAACAAGGTGAAGGGTGCAAGTGAGGATGCCTCAGACCCACGTGGGAGAGAGAAGAAAGCAACCACAAAGGGGAAGGGAGGGATGTGGAAGGGAAAGAGGACAGGGGTGGGAGAAGAGAGGAAGAAGGGAACATTATATGGTATTAGGTAGGAGAAGAGGACTGAAGCCGTGAGGGCCAGCCGAAAGAATGGAAACAGGAAACCTCGGGAGGTAGGATGTTGGGAGGATGCTCTAGAATGTACCAGAGACCTGGGAGGTGAGAAACACTCAGGATTCAAAGAGAGGAACCCTAGATTAAATACCCTACAGTGGGAAGAAGGGACTTATAGAACTCACCTACAGCAGAAAGATAGGACATCAAATAAGGGGTGGGGTTTACCTCCCACAGTTAAAACTCTGACCCATAATTGTTCCTGTCTGAGAGAACTGCAGGGATGGAAATAGAGAAGAACCTGAGGAAAAGAACGTTCAGTGACAGACTCAAAGTGGGATGCAGCTGAAGGGGTAGCACCCATGCCTGACACATTATTGAAGCTATGGAGCACTCAGAAAAAGGGACCCATCATGACTGCCCTCCCTCCAAAAGACCCAACAAGCAGCTGAATCAGATGCAAATATTTGCTCCCAACCAATGAACAAAAGTTGTGGATTCCTGTGGATGAACTAGGGAAAAGCTGGAAGAAGCTGAGGAGGAGGGCGACCATGTAGGAAGACCCCCGAGATCTTGGACCCCCAAGATCTCTCAGAGCCTGGATCACCAACCAGGCACATATACAGCAGAGGACTACCAGCCTGGTTCAGTCAGAGAAGATGCACCTAACCCTCAAGAGATTGTCAACTGCAGGGAGTGTAAAGGTCTGGTAAGGAAGGTGGGGTGGGGACACCCTCATGGAGACAGAAGTGGCAGGGAGAAGGTGTGGGATGTGGAACAGTCGGAGGGTAGCCTGGGAGGGGAATAAAATCTGTAGTGTAAAAAAAAAAAAGAAACAATAACATAAAGAAATCCAATAAAAACACTAAACTGGAAAGAAGCCTTAATATTTATGCAAAGTACCTGTAGGATAAAAGGAGAGAAGAAAATTATAAGTAAAATAAATTAAAAATAAAAAACAAAAAATAAGATACAAATTATATAAAAGGAAAGCCCTGATAGGACATTACAAAAGAGCAAAAGGAGCCACTGACAATCCATTTGAGTTTCTTCTCCAGTTGGCCATCTAGTGCTGGGCATGCAGCCTACACTTTTCCTAGTTTCTAATAGGAGGGATGACACATCAAAAAGCATACGTTGTTGCCTCCAAGGGAGATAAATACACACTTTCAGAGAACTGAGATTGCCTTGGGCTGTATCTTTAATAAAAACAAAACAATTCCAAAACACACTGTGCGCTCACTAAAAGATGAGGAGATTGTGAGAATTGCAATATCATGGAGGACTGCTTGTGATTAGCAGGAAGAAACAACATACATAAGATTTTCCCCATAGTTTAAGAAGTAAATGAAGCCTTCTGGCTCCATCTATGCCTATAGCTGACTCTATGCCAAGCTCTCCATACCCAAATCCCACCGGGAGAGAGCTGGTCTCTGAGGAGTCCTGGCACACCAGAGAGCACATGTGAGACCATCCCTTCTACTCAGAGGGATGTGCCTAAAGCCCTCAGGACACAGGACCCAAGCAACGAATGGCCAGGGACAGGATCCTTCTAGTTTCCGACAGCACCCTGGAGCTGATATGTGCCATAGCTCTCCATACCCAAATTCTGCACAGAAAGAGGAGGTCTCCCAGGAGTACTTACACACAGGCTTACAGGAGGAACAAGCCACAGTCAGAGACAGCAAGACCAACTAATACCAGAGATAACCAGGTGGTAAGAGGCAAGTGCAAGAACATAAGAAATAGAAAGGCCGCTAGGAATCATCAGAACCCAGAAATCCCACCACAGCAAGTCCTGGATACCCCAGCACACCAGAAAAGCAAAATTTGGATTGAAATCACATCACAGGAGAGGACAGAGTACTTTAAATAACTTCCTTAAAGGAATACTTGAGAACACAGGTAAAGAGGTAGAAGCCCTTTTAGAGGAAACACAAGAATTACAGGAGAACACCACCAAACAGGTGAAGGAATTGAACAAAACCATCCAGGATCTAGAAAATGGATATAGAAACAATAAAGATATCATAAATGAGACAACTCTGAAGATAGAAAACCTAAGAGATCAGAAGTTTTTGCCACAAGCACTACCAAAACAATACAAGATATAGAAAAGAGAATCTCAGGGGCAGAAGGCACCATAAAAAACATTGACAAAACAGTCAAAGAAAATGCAAAATGCAAATTTCCTAACCCAAAACATCCAGGAAAACCAGGACACAATGAGAAGATGAAAACCTAAGGATAATCGGCATAGAAGAAAGTGAAGATTCCCAATATTAAGGCCAGTAGATATCTTCAACAAAATTATAGAAGAAAATTTCTCTAACCTAAAGAAAGAGATGCCCATGAACATACAAGAAGCCTATAGAACTCCAAATAGATTGGACCAGAAAAGAAATTTCTCGCACCACATAATATTCAAAATACTAAATGCACAAAACAAAAAAAAAGAATATTAAAAGCACTAAAGGAAGATCAAGTAACATATAAAGACAGACCGATCAGAATTACACCAAACTTCTTACCAGAGATTATGAAAGCTAGAAGATCCTAGAAGATCCTAGAAGATACAGACCCTAAGAGAACACAAATGCCAGCCCAGGCTATTATACCCAGCAAAACTCTCAATTATCAGAGTTGGAAAATCCAAGATATTCCAAGACAAAAACAAGTTTACACAATATCTTTCCACAAACCCAGCCCTACAAAGGATAATAGATGGAAAACTACAACACAAGGGGAAAACTACACCCTAGAAAATGCAAGAATGTAATCTTTCAACAAACCCAAAATAAGAGAACCACAAAAACATAATTCTACCTCTAACAACAAAAATAACAGGAAGCAACTATTACTATTCATTAATATCCCTTAACATCCATGGACTCAATTCCCCAGTAAAAAGACATAGACTAAAAGACTGACTGCATGAACAGGAGCCAGCATTTTGCTGCATACAGAAAATGCACCTTAGTGACAAAAAAGACACTACCTCAGAGTAAAAGGCTGGAAAAGATTTTCAAGCAAATGGTCCCAAGAAACAAGCTGGAGTAGCCATTCTAATATTGAAAATAATTGACTTTTTTTTTTTTTTTTTTTTTGGAGCTGGGGACCGAACCCAGGGCCTTGCGCTTCCTAGGTAAGCACTCTACCACTGAGCTAAATCCCCAGCCCAAAAATTGACTTTCAAATGAAAGTTATCAAAGAAGAAGAAGAAGAAGAAGAAGAAGAAGAAGAAGAAGAAGAAGAAGAGGAAGAGGAAGAGGAAGAGGAAGAGGAAGAGGAAGAGGAAGAGGAAGAGGAAGAGGAAGAGGAAGAGGAAGAAGAAGGGGAAGGGGAGGGGAAGGGGAAGAAAGACTTCATACACATAAAGAAAAAAATCTACCAAGATAAACTCTCAATTCTGAAGATCTATGCTCTAAATGCCTGGGCACCTACATTCATAAAAGAAACTTTTCTAAAGCTCAAAGCATAGATTACACATCACACAATAATAGTGGAAGACTTCAACAACCCACTGTCAGAAATGAACAGATCATAGAAACAGAAACTAAAAAGAGACATAGTGAAACTAACAGAAGTTATGAACCAAATGGATTTAAGAGAGATCTGTAGAACATTTCATTCTAAAACAAAAAATATACCTTTTTCTCAGTACCTTCTCCAAAACTGACCTTATAATTGGTCACAAAACAGGTCTCAACACATACAAGAAGGCAGAAATAATCACATGCATCCTATCAGATCACCATTAAATTAAGGCTGGTCTTCAATAACAAAAAATAAATTACAGAATGACCACATACACATGGAAGCTGAACAGTGCTCTACTCAATAATAATTTGGTCAAGGAAGAAATTAAAAAAGAAATGAAAGACTTTTTAGAATTTAATGAAAATGAACACGCAATATATATAAACTTAAGGGACACAATGAAAGCAGTGCTAAGAGGAAAACTCATACATCTGAGTGCCTACAAAAGGAAACTGGAGAGAGTATACACTAGCAGCTTGACAGATCACCTGAAAGCTCTAAAACAAATACACCCAAGAGGAATAGGTTACAGGAAATAATCAAACTCATGGCTAAAACCAACCAAGTAGAAACAAAAAGATCTATACAAAGAATCAACAAAATGAGGAGCTGGGTTGTTTGTTTGTTTGTTTGTTTGTTTGTTTAGAAAATCAACAAGATAGATAAACCCTTAGCCAGACTAATCAGAGGGCACAGAGAGAATATCCAAATTAAGAACATTAGAAATGAAAAGGGAGACACAACGACAGAAATGGAGGACATTCCAAAAATCACCAAATCCTACTACAAAAGCCTGTACTCAAGAAAACTGGAAAATCTGGATGAAATGGACAATTTTCTAGACAGACAATAGGTACCAAATTTAAATCAGAATCAGATAAACCATCTATACAATCCTATAACCCCTAAAGAAATAGAAGCAGTCATCTTACCAAAAATTGCCCATAACCAGTTGGGTTTAGTACAGAATTCTATCAGATCTTTAAAGAAGATCTAATATCAAAACACTTCAAACTATTTCATGAAATATAAACAGAAGGAACACTACCCAATCTGTTCTATGAAGGCAGAGTTATGCTGATACCAAAACCACACCCAGACCCAACAAAGAAAGAACTTCAGACCAATTTCTCTTTCGAATATCAACGCAAAAATACTCAATAAAATTCTTGCAAAGTGAATCCATCCTGATAAATTAGACTTCATTCCAGGGATGCAGGGATTGTTCAATATACGGAGATCCATCAATGTAAACCACCATATAAACCAACTGAAAGAAAAAAAAAACCACATGACCATCTCATTAGGTGCTGAGAAAGCATATGACAAAATTCAACACCCCTTCATGTTAAAAGTCTAGGAAAGGTCAGGAATTTAAGATTCATACCTAAATATAATAAAAATAATATACAGCAAACCAGTAAACAATATCAAACTATGCTCTCCCTACCTATTTAATACAGACTTGAATTTCTAGCTAGAGTAATTAGTTAACAAAGGGAGGTCCTAGGGATACAAACTGGAAAGAAAAAATTCAAATTATCACATGATTTGATAGTATACTTAAGTGAACCCAAAAATTTCACCAGAGAACTCCTACAGGTGCTAAACAACTTCAGCAATATAACTAGATATGAAATTAACTCAAACAAATCAAAAGCATTTCTCTACTCAAAGGACAAATAGGCTGAAAAGAAATTAGGGAAGTGATACCTTTCACAATAGTCAAAACATATAAAATATTTTGGGGTGACTCTAATCAAATAACCAAAATATATGACAAGAACTTCAAATCACTGAAGAAAGAGCTTGAAGAAGACCTAAGAAACGGAAAGATCTCCCACGCTCATGGACTGGCAGGATTAATATAGTAAACATGGCCATCTTATTGAAAGCAATAGACAGATTCTATGGAATTCCCATCAAAATTCCAAATCAATTTTTTCATAGACTTAGAAAAAGCATTTCTCAAATTCATTTGGAATAGCAAACAACCCCAGATATTGAAAACTATACAATACTATACTCAACTATATTCAACAATAAAAGAACATCTGGGGGAATCATCATCCCTGACCTCAAGCTCTATTACAGAGCAATAGTGATAAAAATACATGCTATTAGTGTAGAGATAGACAGGTAGATCAATGAAATAAAAATGAAGATCCAGAAATGAACCCACACATGCATAGTTACTTGATCTTTGACAAAGATGCTAAAACCATCTAGTGGAAAAAAGCAGCATTTTCAACAAATGGTGCTGGTTCAAGTTGCTGTCAACATGTAGAAGAATGCAAATCAACCCATTGTTATCTCCCTGTACAAAGTTCAAATACAAGTGGATCGAGAACCTCCACATAAAACCAGATACACTGAATTAATAGAAGAAAAAATGGGGAAAGTCTTGAATATATGGGCACAGGGGAAAATTCCATGAACAGAACACTAATGGTTTATGCTCTAGGATCAACAATTGACAAATGGGACCTCATAAAATTGAAAAGCTTCTGTAAGTCAAGTGACACTGTCATTAGGACAAAACAGCAACCACCAGATTGAGAAAAGTTCTGATAGAGGGCCAATATCCAATAGATACAAAGAAGTTAGACTCCAGGGAACCAAATAACCCTATTAAAAACTGGGGAACAATGCTAAATAGAGAATTCTCATTTGAGGAAACGCAAATGGCTGAGAAGTACCTAAAGAAGTGTTTAACATCCTTAGTCTTCAGGGAAATGCAAATCAAAATGACCCTATGGTTCCACCTCACACCAGTCAGACTAACTAAGATAAAAAACTCAGGTGACAGCAGTTGCTGGTGAGAATATGGGGAAAAAGAAACACTCCTCCATTGTTGGTGACATTGCAAGCTGGTACAATCACCCTGAAAATCTGGAGGTTCTTCAGAAAATTGGACATAGTACTACCTGAGGACCCAGCTACACCACTCCTGGTCATATATGCAAAAGATGTTCCAACATGCAATAAGGACACATGTTTCACTATGACCATAGCAACTTTATTTATAATAATCAGAAACTGGAAACAACCCAGATGTCCCTCATCAGAGGAAGGGATACAGATAATGTGGTACATTTACATAATGGAGTACTACTCAGTCATTAAAAACAATGATTTCATGAAATTTGCAGGCAAATGGATGAATCTACAAAATATCAACCTTTGTGAGGTAATTCATTCATGAAAGAACACATTTGGATATACAAATTGATAGTTGCATATTAAGCAAAGAGCTTGGAATACCCACAGTACAACTCATGGACCATATGAAGCTCAAGAGAAAGGAAGATCAAAGTGTGGATGTTTCCATCCTATTTGGACTAGGGAACAATATAATAAAGGGAAATAGAGGGGCAGGAGAGACTTGGAGGAAACAGGGAGAGGAGAAAATTTAAATTTTTATACTTTGTATTATTTATATTTATTATTTATGTACATATAAAATTGTTTAAGAATAAAAAGAAGTAAATGTAAATTTGATAGATTTGCTCTGGGGATTGAAAACAGAAAGTGAATATCATTGATATGTGTGGTATTAAGCTATTTTGAATTCTAAATTTTATAAGACAAAAGCCAAACAAATAGACAAAAGTAGGTATGAGTTAATTTCTATTTGCAAGAAAGATAATGTAAATAAAAGTTTTACACATGTTATGATTTTTGGAAATACTGTGGCCAACCCATCTCTTAGTAGATTTTTATGAATTGAAGTTTACATCATTGGTATTTGTCTTTTGCTAATCCTGAATGGATTAGCTTACCAGATAGAGATAAAAAAGTAGACTAAATACACTTTCATTTATTTTTCTGTCCAGCATTTTTGTTTCCAATTAGTGTAGGCTTCCATTTTAGTCTGGTAATATTACTACATGTTTAAGACTCAAGAATAGTATCCTAGGATCAGGAATTTTGACACAGAAATGTGTGTGTGTGTGTGTGTGTGTGTGTGTGTGTGTGTGTGTGTGTGTGTGTGTACTACATTTATGTACATACCTGTGAAGGTCAGAAGAAGGTATCAATTATCCTAATGCTGAGGTTACAGGCACTTGTGAGATGCTGAAAATGTATATTGGGAAGTGAATCCAGTCTTCTGCATGAGTATCAAGGACTCTGAAACATGGAGGAAAAACAGGGGTTGGATACACAGAATGTTATCCAACTATATCCCAGAACTTTAGACAACTTCAGGGATTTTAAAAGATATGTGTCGCTTGCTGAAAAGGGCAGTTTTGGAGAACCATTCATATCCTTTCTGTGATCTCTTTAAGTAGGACTTAGTATAATTAGAATTAAAAAAAAGTGATAGAGACAGAAAGCTTTGTCAATATTCTGTTGCTAAATTTGTCTCTTGGGAGAAGTGAAGAAAATTAATTTTGTTTGGTTTTAATTTATTGGCGAGAATTGGCTGAGCCTGTTGATGTAAAGTGACATTAGTCCCTTACTAATGTCTAATAATGTGGTACTGCCCTGTTCAGAATCATGCTCTCAACTGATTGTATTGCTTGTCTTCAGACCATTGGATGACAGTAAAAATGGTCACAATTTGCACACAATCTATTGCATGAATAAAGTGTGCATGTAAGTATAAACTTAATAATCTGCCTCAATTTATCTCAGACATTTGAGGCGACAAGAGAGATAGTCCCACCAAGCCTTGGAAGATTTAATTGTATGTGTGTGGGATGTGTGTGTGGGGGGTGGTAGGTAGGTAGGAATATCCTTCTAGGTTTGTCTAGCATTTAAAAATAGACCCAAGAAGTAACTTATCTTAGTAAGTAATGCAGATACTCACAAATGATCAGAGTGATGAAAATAAGATAATGTTGAATGTTTAGCCATCTGTGGTATTTATGTCATCTACTTGAATGCTTAGTGGGGGAGACAGATGGGATTTAGGAGCTGTGGATGGGGAGAGAGTTGTGAAGCATCACCTTCCAGACAACATATAGAGGTTACACCTAGAAACTAACAGAAAGATGTGTTCACAGGATAAGTCTATCAATGATTTGAGAAATACCTAATTCCATGTTTCTTATCAAAATAGTTTATTTAATAAAGTTCTTGTATTCTGATTTTAAAGTTAGACACAAATAATACCAAACCCCCAAAAATTATTAAGACTATTGTCTTCCATGAGGCCAGTTACAGAAATATTTAATAAAATATAAAAAGTAAAATTATGTACATTCATACAAACATGCCTAGTCGAAGTGGTACTTATACAAGGCATCACAGAATGTGTCACAGTAGAAAATAAATGTCCAACATAGAAACACACACACACACACACACACACACACACACACACACACACACACTTACATATGAAAACCTTTTGGACAATAGGACAAGAGAGGAAATATTTGAATTGTTTAATGACTTCAACAGGAAGCCTAGTGGTAAAATCATATTCTGTGGCAAATGACTAGATTTTTTTCTCTTCTTAAAGGAGGAATCATGTTATAACCTCCACTTGAATTACCTGTGGCATTGTGATAGAAGTAGTAGCCAGTGCAGTAAAACAATTAAAAAATTGAATACATACAGTTCTAGGCAGTTAAAAATGTGTATTTCTCCAGCAGAGGATTCAAGTTTGGTTTGCAGAATCGACATGACTGCTTACAATTTCCTATAACTGCAGTTCTAGAATCTACAATTCTGTCTCCTTACCATCAAAGGCAATGCACCCATGTGTGCTCATACACCCAGAGAGACATAAACATGTGCACGTGTTTAAAATCAAAAGTGGACTTTGAAAAATCAAATTCAACATAACCCCATTCACTCAGGCAAGGATTATTAGTCATAGTGTTTCTAAGAGAGATGTGAATGAGCTATAGAAGTTGGGGAAGGGCAAAGCTTACACTGAGCCTGCATTTCCTAAGTTGCTAATTGCAGGTATTTTAAACACTAATGGATCTTCCTTTGTGTGACTAATTTTTCCTGTAACTGTTATGAAACTCTCTGACAAAAGCAACATAAAAGGCACACAGTTTGAGAGTACAGTCCATCATGATAGGGAAGGCTTGACAGCGTGAGCTTGAGGTGGGAGTCTCATTGAAGCCACAGTCATGAGTTGGAGAGGTAAGAAAATAGTTTTTAAACTTACTTTTTCCTTTTTTTAGGGAATGGGGACCCAGGTCATAGAGCTGTGCTACCCAAACATAAACTGGGTCTTCCCACCTAAATCAGCCTAGTCTAGATACTTGCCCCCAGGTACGCACAAAGGCTTGTTTCCTAGGTGACTCTAGAGCCTGTTAACTTGAAAATCTATATTAACCATTATATTCATAGAGCCTAGGAAATGTTGAGAGAGATAGAAATATTTTAATGGAACTATATTTTCTAAGCCACTTTAGTCTGTTTTTGTACTAATATTTTACGGTCTACCCTAGATCATCAGAACACTCTATTTGGTGATGTCATCCTATGGAAACTAATGAAGAACACAGAGTTTTTCGATCTTAATGGAAGAACAAGGGAGAGACAGAGACATATACACAGTAATAATAACCAAAGGAATAAGGGAAAAGAGAGAAGAAAATAGGTACTATTTAAAGAAGATTGTCATCTGGGGCTGGAGAGATCACTTAGAAGTTAAGAGCATTGCTGCTCTTATAGAGGACCTGAGTTTTGTACTCAGTACCCAAGTTTGGCAGTTCATAACTGCCTGTTACTCCAGCCACAGGGAATCTATTGACCTCTTCTGAATCACACACACACACACACACACACACACACACACACACACACACACACACACCACAGACGCAGGGGAAAGTATAAAAAATAAAAATACTGTTAATCTCAAAAGCAATTGTCAGACACAATTACACAGTTTCTTTCTGTTTCATGTTCATTTCTCTCTTACACATGATAATAGCTCTTTCCTGGAATACTCTTCTTGTTTTTGTTTTGTTTACTGTGTAGATGTTATTGTTTTACAATTCTTGATTAAAGGAGAATTCAATCAGACAGGAGAAGTCTGTTAGCAAGTCCTGTGGCAAACTCAATAACAGCAGAAACAAGTTAACCATGGAGAATATTCAGTACTGTGGTTTATGCAGGTAAGATGCTTGGTTAACTGTGAGTATCATCCCCTAATGACTGATGTTGCAGGAACCTGGCATTTTTCTCTCCTTGGCAAGCACATGCAGAATAAATCATTATCTTAGAATCATAACTGCTCAGAATTTAATTACGTTAAATACTTACAAAGAGGAAGGTAAAAGGAGCTGTTCTCAATACACATTGACAGTAATGTTCTAGAATGGAACTCTTATAGGTAACAGAATGCTTTCAAAGCAATCTGTCTCTTGTTACAAATGGTGGTCTTTTCCACATGGAAATAACGTATTTATAGGCCAAGCTGATGGCTCATCAAAGTTGAGAAAAACATAAACCATTGTAAGTTTAAGTAAACTCAAGGAACCTATATTCCCATAAACATCAAAGCAAAGGCAGTTTCAGCAGAGGTGCAATGTCTGGAAACATCTACATGGTAGTGAGGTGAGCAGCTGTCTCCAAATGAAATCCAAACCCTTCTTTCTCAAAATCACCTCAAGCTGAGTAAACTTTGAAAGAAATGCAAACCATGTAAGCATATTAGAGGACTCTATGTAGATAGAGCTGAAAACATGTCTCCAAGATCACGAGACATAGAGGAAATCAACAGGATTTTGAATCAGTGAATATTACTCCTGAGTTGAATGTAATGAATTATATGTTGGGTCTCTGTGGAATCACTGTACACAATTGAGATCAAAGACCTTGCTTTTTCTCCAAATCCATCAGCTATCGGTTATTGAGCAGGTAGTTGTATGGCCCTATGAGTGCAATATTCATGTTTACAACCCTCTTACCATCTAACAATCACAGGAATTCCTTAAAAGCAGGCCCAGTTTTTGATTCCTGGGTCAAATTTATGCTCACTGTGCCTTGGGTTCTTCCCTTTTAAAACGAGATTGGTGTCTTCTTTGTTAAGCAGCAGGGAATGCTAAGTTTTAAAAAGTACAAAACTGTATTGTGGTGGCGGGAGGCAGCAGGGAAGACAGATGACTCAGTAGTTAAGAGCTTGCACTGGTCTTTCAACAGATGAGTTCAGTTCATAGCTCCCACATTGGGTGTTTTAAATCCACCTAGCACTCCTGCTCTGGAAGTTTGGCACTCTCTTCTGGCTTCTTATGAAATCATGGCATCACACTCAGATGGACACCCTCTAAACACACACACATGGACACACACACACCACACACACACATGGACACATACACACACAAACACAAACACACATACGCAAGAAAAAAAGAAAGCCATTGCAGAGCACTTAAATGTGATTTGTCTTGAAGTTGTGAGGAATATTCTTACAATTCTTGAAATGATGTTTAAGGTTTATTAAAGTATTGTTACTACTTTCCTTTTGCTTTTATTATATAGGATAATTTGATTTTCAATCTCTGGAGACTACTGTGGGTAGTCGCCTGAAGAGTAACTTGGAGTGAGAGCTCTCTGAGAGGACAATACTTCAGCTATGTGTGCTGCATGGAATGCAGACTGGAGAAGGGCAGGTGTGATTGTAGAGAACTCGTCATTGTTTACAGCGATGAAGGGCAACAGCAAGGGGCACTTACTTACTAGGTGTGTCCCGGGGTGGAAGTGTGTGCTTTGGGTGTGAGGGCGAAGGCAAGGGTAGGATGCCATGTGTCCTGCTTAATTGTCTCCACTTTAACCTACTGCTTCAGTGTCCCTCACTGAGTCCGGATATAAATTGGTTGCCACCAAGACTCAGTGACCCTCCTTTGTTCCCACACCAACACTGAGCTTACAGACAGCTGTGGATGGCCATTCGTAGATTTTTGTATGGATTCTGGAGATTTGGACTCATGCTTGTAGAGCAGTCATCTATGCATCTATACATTTCTGCCATGTTCACAAATTTCAGGAGCACATGCCATGAGGCATTTACTGCACATGGCTCAGAGAGTTGCATAAACTGAATTGAATAGGAAAGAATAGCTCATAGTACATACTTTAAGCATAATACAGCAATGCACACTCTCTTCGGAGGGCCAAGGAACAGACAACGTATGGGAGTGAATTAGGTACCGCTCTCATCACTGTGAAAAATACCCATGATGAAACAACTTAAAGAGCAGTCTGTTTTGGCTCCCATTTCAAAGAAATGGTACAGCGTGGCAGACAAATCATAGAGGAAAGGCCATGAGGCTATGGTCAAATTGCCTTCACAGCCAGGAAGCAGAAAGAAATGGATGTCGGTATTTAGATCCCCTTTACTTTCATTCAGTTTGGTTCCCTACATCCAAATCATTGCTGCGAAGGGATTCAACGCCCTCTTCTGGTCTACATAGTCACCACACATATGTATAGCACAGATATACATGGAGATAAAACACTCATACACATAAATATAAAAAGAAAGAAAGAAAGGAACTAGAGGAATGAATGATTCTGAAGTAAGGTCCAGATAAGTCTAGGTAAAGGTCCAAGTATATTATAAAGATAAAGATTGATAGGTCAGTGAGCAAACTGGTTCTTTACCTACTATGACTTTAAAAATAGATATATTGGGATTTCACAAAGGGTGATTCTAAGTTTGGGTTAACCAAATTTCAAGTATCCCAAGTAAAACTTAGGCCCGAGCAGGACAGAGAAGACATTTAGCAAGTCAATATGGCAGCTACAATCACCATTCTGCATGGTTCCCCTGTGACTGTTCTTTCCTTACTGATTATACTGCAATGTTTAGGACGCAGTTGGACCAACTAAATGCAGTCTATTTGCTAGGGCAAACAAAGGGCAGTGTTGTCCATGACTTTGCAAGTGTGAAAGAGGTGCCAATCTATTTGCTGCTGTTACCTGAACCAAATCCTTGTTAAATAATTCTGTACAGCAGGAAGATGCTCTAAGCGGGAATGGGGAGGGAGATACTGCAGGAACCAGAGGCGGTGCTGCTGATTTATGCAGCAGAAGGCTTGAATTTTCCTCAAACCCCTTTTCAAACTAATAAGCCTCACATGACACTAAATATTGACAGAGATAATTTACTTCAACTTTTCCCTCCAAATTTATAGACTATAGAAGTCAAATAATAGTCACTTGGGCAACACTTGTTTGCTGTTCTGTTTTGATTGCTTGCTTTTTAGCCAAAACTGACATTTTTTTTGACATAGTGACTGTGTCACTATGTTGGCTAGTTTTTATGTCAACTCGACACAGGCTGGATTCACTTTGGAAGAGAGTACTTCAATTAAGAAAAGACACCCCCCCACCATATTTGCTTGTGGGTCATTTTATTGATTGGAGATAGGTATGAGAGGGCCTAGTTCACTGTGGGCAGTGCTATTTCTGGACTATTGGCCCAGGGTGTTATAAGAAACAGCCAGGGCTGGAGAGATGGCTCAGTGGTTAAGAACACTGACTGCTCTTACAAAGGTCCTGAGTTCAAGTCCCAGCAACCACATGGTGACTCACAACCATCTGTAATTGGATCTTCTGGTGTGTCTGAAGATAGCTACAATCTACAGCTACTCACGTACATAAATAAACCAAATCTTAAAAAAAGAAAAGAAACAACCTATGAAAATTATGAAGAACAAGACAATAACACAGTTCCTCCATGAACTGTGTTTTAGTTTCTTACCCAATATTTCTGACTTGAGCTCCTCCACTCACTTCAAGCTATAAGCTGAATTAAACCCTTTGTTCCCAAGTTGCTTTGGTTATTGTGTTTAATGACAGCAGTAGAAACCTTAACTAAGACAATATCTGGAATGAACTTGAATGCCCAAACCTTCACTTTCTCATTCTGAGATTCCGGGTGTACACAACTAACCCTGGTTTAACCCTGCCATGTGGGATTGCATAATCCAGGCTGGGGCCTAAACCAACTGAATCTTCTCTTCAAGCCCTTATACACACTTTTGAAGAAGTAAGCATAGGTGGTCTCTTGACAAATATAGGAAAGTGCATAAGTAATAAAGTCAGGTTTTTTATAATGGTAGCCTGGCTCACGAATCTGAATTCCAATTCTCATATCTCGAGTCACTGTCAATATTTTTTAGAGATAGACAGTCAAGAGAAGAAGTCACCATAGCTAGAACATGACAGGAGAAAAAGAATGTGTTAGAATAGTTAGAAGAGGTTAGGAACATCATAAGAATCTCGTCTACTAAAGGGAAGGCATTTGCTACTTTTTCTACTCTAATGGCATATTTTATCAAAGAAATTGAAGTAGTTCATTTAAGTCTTGTTTCTGACTGAAGAAAGTAGAATAAAAGGATTTTTGTGGCTATTTCAAAAGTCTAGGAATAATGCTATTCCTCGCTTTTGGCAGATGTGTTTAACAAAAGTATGTCTCAGAGCCACAAGGAAGATTTTGTTGTCTTCAAGTAATGAGACATCCAATTTTCCATGGCTTTCTCTAGGCTGGAAACAAGCAATAAAACTCCCCAGTTTATCAAGAGACATGAAGCTTAATGGTTGTTTATGAAGGTGTGGAGATGAATGAAGTCAACCTAAGAGAACACAGAGAGGAGATTCATTCTGTCCTTTCTGTAAATAAGGGAGTCAGCAAATATCACTTGTACTTGGCAGAAACTCAAAGGCAGGCAGAAGAGTGGGATGCTTAATAGATAAGACAAGAGAAGGTGCCCATTAGGCTCTGTGTGGGAGTGGTTGGCATGATCATGTTGGAGGAACGTTAACTGGATTTCATGTGATAGAAAGCATATTCATTTTTCATGCTTAGTTCCGAGGTAGGAACAGAGGTAAAAACTGATAAGCTGAGGTTGGAGAAACGTTTAGTGATTAATAGAACTTGCAGGTCAGTAAGAAGGAGTGGGTATCATTCATTTTGGTAGACACACAAACCCATACAAGTCCAGCTCTAAGCAATTTGATGTTCTCATTTTTCCTTCTTAATAGAGCACATGTATATACACACAGACACACACATATTTCATTTTACCTTTATTTATGTATATTTGTGTATTTGTGTAACTGTGAAAGTACCCATGGAGGTCTGAGGACAGCAATGTTCTCCTTGGAGTTTGAGTTTCAGAAACTTGGGATTAACCCAGTATGGGAGATGAAAACCAACCTTGGATCTTCTGAGACAGTAATGCCAATTCTTAACTACAGAGCCATTTCTCTAACGCCTAAAATAAAAATCATTTAGACATTAGGACTAAATAAGTCCTGATTTTAGTCCGAGTTTATGATAATTAGATTCAGGCCAGAATATTTTTTTTTCGGAGCTGGGGACCGAACCCAGGGCCTTGCGCTTGCTAGGCAAGCGCTCTACCACTGAGCTAAATCCCCAACCCCCAGAATATTTTTATTATGCAGGATTCATTGCACAGACTTCAAGGCTATACGGGAAAGTTTCTCAGTAGTAAGAATAACTAGATTGAATGTATGATGAAGAAAACAGTTAATTGTGCAAGTGTATAATGCCTGACACCCCAGGATCAACAAAACTTGTGATTATTTCAAAACAAGTGTAAGTGTGTAGGCTCACACTGGGCTCCTGAGCTAGAGATCATCAGATCTCTCTTTGAGGAGCAGTGGTATTTGAAATTCTATCCTTGGACATTATCAACAGTATTGTTTACTACCAGTGGGTCTGGGTGTATTCTACTGAGATTATAAAAGATTACAGTCATATACAGATGCTTGTGAAAGTAAATATTTATATAGCTAGAGGTAGACAACATTGAAGGAGGGTTGATTGGTCTGAAAGAATGGTAGTAAAGTGAAAGAAATTGGGGAGGTAGAATTTGATGGGGGAATTGACAATGAACTTCAAGAATTCATCAAAGAGCTACAACACAAAAGATAGAAAGAAATGTTGAAGAAATCTGTTTAGTGCCTGGGATGGTTGGTTTAATTTTCAACGCATTGACAGAACCTAGAATCATCTGGAATTAACTGACAAAAGACTCTCAATCAGAGACTGGCTAGATCAGGTTGCCCTGTGGGAATACTTTTGGTACATTACCTTGATTGACATGGGAAGACCTAGCATAAAAGTTAATGGTATCATTGTGTATTCTATGACTTCAGGACAATGATGAAGTATATTGTCCTGGAATTGTGAAATAAAACGAATTCCCTTTCCTCTGATTTTTTTATTGGATATTTTATTTATTTACATTTGAAATGTTATCCCTTTTCCGGTTTTCCCTCTGAACACCCCCTATCCTATCCTCCTTCCTTCTGCTTCCACAAGGGAGCTCCTTATCCATTCACCCACTCCTGGTTCCCTGTCCTGGAATATTCTTACAGTGGGGCATTGAGCCTTCACAGGACCAAGGGTCTATCTTCCCATTGATATCTGACAAGGCCATCCTCTGATACATATGCAGCTGGAACCATGGGTCTCTCCAAGTATACACTCCGGTTGGTGGTTTAGTCCCTAGGAGGTCTGAGGGGGCATGGTTGTTTGATATTGTTGTTCTTCCTATGGGTTGCAAACCCCTTCAGCTTTTTCAGTCCTTTCTCTAATTCCTCCATTGGGGACCCCGTGCTCAGTCCAATGGTTGGCCTCAAGCATCTGCCTCTGATTTTGTCAGATTCTGGTAGAGCCTCTCAGGAGACAGCTATATCAGGCTCCTGTCAGCAAGCACTTCTTGGCATCCTCAATAGTGTCTGGGTTTGATGTCTGTATAAGGGACAGGTGGGGCAGTCCTTGAATGGCCTTTCCTTCAGTCTTTGCACCACACTTTGTCTCTGTATTTCCTCCTGTGAGTATTCTGTTCCCCCTTCTAAGAAGGACTGAAGCAACCACATTTTGGTCTTCCTTCTTCTTGAGCTTCATGTGGTCTGTGAAATCTATCTTGGGTATTCTGAGCTCCGAATTGTTTTTTATCTCCATGTTTCATAGCAACAGAAATGAAACTAGGCCACACCCCCATGAGCACTTTAGAATGCATGCATTCCATTCTAAATCCCTACATTAAGGAGAGAGACGATGGGTCCCAAAGAACATGAGTTATAACACCTATGGTGATATTTTATACTGATCAAAGAAGCCATTGCAGTGGTTCATTTCAGAAAACAGTTATTAAGCACTGCTCTGAAAATAAGCACATAGACCTTACCTCATGTCTTCTAAGATGCTTAGGAACTTAAAGCTAATAGAAAATACAACTAATAATATAAGCATCGAGGAATTGTGTTCATTTTTCAAGATCTATCAGTGAATCAATCATGTCAAAGTCTTAAGGAAAAGCTGGGTCAGGAAGAATTCCTCATCACCATTAGCTGTATCCAAATTTATATATGAACATCCTTTGTGGCAGGAGTTACAGGCAGTTGGGAAGTATTTGATGTGAGCCTTTGGACTACAACTTATATTTCCCAGAAGATCCACCACCTCTGAATAATCTCTTCAGCTTTATTACTTAACACACTTTAAGAATTATTTTTAATTTTTAAATTTATTCTGTAAGTATGTGTGCATGTGTGTACAAATGTGCAGGTTTACCTGTGCTACCATAAACACGTTCAGGGAAGAAGACAGCGTGTGGGAGTCACTTCAGGTGTTAGCCTTGACAGCAAGTGCCTTTTTCTCACCAAGCCCTCCCACTACCTGTAAGAATCACATTACAAATCAAGTCAGGCAACAAAGACAAAGTTTCTACTACAGAATTTTATAGGTGAGAAAGATAAAACTACAGCAGGACTTTCATGCCTTGATTAGCATTGTATACAGCACATCATTGGGACCCATAGGAGAAACTTCTGAGAATTCCATACCTGGACTACCCTCCCCCCATAATTGGTACAATTCCATATAAATTAACATCAGAGTTGCTTTCTGTTGGAATACAAGCCTCCCAGATGGTAACTGATTAAACTTGACCTGAGTGAACTCTCCAAAGAATTAATTCTGAATTAAGAGATGAATGAAGGGTTTGCTTTTTGAAATTTCTAATTTAGAAGCTCTTTAATTTCACCCTAATTTAAGTCAAACTACTTTAAATTGAGACATGTCTCCATAGGGCTGGTCTGTATTAATTGAATACTCACATTGCAATTCTGTAATTGCTGCCAAGATTTTAAAATTACAGATATCAGTTATTGTACATGCAGATGAAATTAAGGAAGGACAAAAATGAGTGACTACTTGTCATGCATAAATATATTCTTTAGTCTACTAATAGTTCTACCATTGTAATACTGTTATGTCTACTTAAAAAAGAAAGACATTTTAGAGCCTGTGAGTTGATTCAGTGGGTGAATATACTTGCTGCCAAAGTAGATACCCTGAGTTTAGTCTCTAAGACCTACACAATGGAAGAAGCAAACCAACTTCTGTAAGTTGTACTCTGACTTCAGTACACACACACACACACACACACACACACACACACACCACCACCACCACCACCACCAACAACAACAACAACAAAAACCGAAAACAAAAAAAGCATGCACACACAGTTGTTTTTCTCCAAATTGCTATATTGGCTTTTCTATAAGATTCTCCAAAATATTTTATGGAACGTGACAAGGTACTTCACACTTATAATTATGAATAAAACATATGAAACTTTATGGAGAAAATCCAAATGAAACATCAAATGCTGTGGTCAAGACTTATAAAATAAAAACACAAAGGCAAAATTTAGTATTTTACATGAATACAGTATTATCTTATATACACAGCTATGCCTTGGAGTATGATTTGTGATAGAAAGCACTGATGGGGTAGAATGTTTTTGTAGTGTGTGGGAGGCATTGGATTTTATTCACCTCAGCATCATAAAAATTTTTAAGATGAAATACAAAGCATATATAGTAACAGTTGAACCAAACTATACAGCAAAAATATAAATCTTTTCCTTGTACTTGATCTTAATGATTTCTTTCAGTGCCATTAGTGGGAGGAGTTGTAAAAGAATGAAATGTCCTTCAAGGAAAAACAGAAAAGATAGCAGAAAAAAGCAAACTATAGGAGAGAAAGACAAAATATCTCAGGTTGACTCATTTATTTTATATAAGCATAGATATATTATATAATCAAATCCAAACCAAAATTTTTTATATTTTTATTTACATATGTGTGTTTGTGTGTGTGTGTCTGTGTGTGTGTGTGTATGAGAGACAGACAGAGAGAGAAAGAGAAAGTGTGCATGTGTATGTGTGTTTGTCTGTGTGTGTGTGTGTGTGTGTGTGTGTGTGTGTGTGTGTGTGTGTAACACATATGTCTGTGCCCACAGAGGTTAGAAACGAAGAACAGTTGGATCCTATGGAACTGAGGTTACTGAGTGTTTGTGAGTCTCCATGAGGATGTTAGGAATCAAACTTAGGTCCTCTGCAAGAACAGAAAGTGCTCTTATCTAGCAACTAAACAACTAGTTGTTAGGTCTAACACCAAAATAACCTTTTAAATCAAAACAAGTACCTCTAAAACACATTGTACTACATTGCAGTACAACGTGACTTAAATATCAAAAATGGCTGAAAATGATAATATAAACTGCAAGATGATATAAGAAATATGAACAAAATGTTAGCAAGACCTGATATCTTACATTTTTTACAGTGTGTGTGTGAGTGTATGTGTGTGTGTGTGTGTGTGTGAGTGTGTGTGCGCGCGCGCGCACGCACATGCGGATGCACACGCATGCACACGTGTGTAACCCTTGGTCCACACAACAGAGCTTGGGTGGGGTTCAGAGACAGCTTGCAATAGTTAATTCTCTCCTTCTGCCATATGAATCCCAAGGATCGAGTTCAGGTTTCCAGATTTAGCAGAATGATGGCTCCTGAACCCTTAATGACCATATATCTATTTCAAACCAACCAACCATCCAACCAACAAATAAACAAAATCAAATGTCATGACATAATTTTTTAAAATACCAAAAGGTAGACAATCAATAAAAAATGAGCAAAAGAGTTGGACATGGTGGCACATGCTGTAATCTCAGAGCTTGTGAGGTTGAGGCAGGAGGATTGCTGTGATGTCCAAGACAGTGTGTGCTACAGAGTAAATCATGTTTAAAGAAAGAAAGGAAAAAGGGGGGAAGGGAAATGGAGGAAGCAGGAAGTATGAATGGAAGAACAAAAATAATACGATTCTGAGACTCTAATTATACAAAGTTCAGGAACCTGTTAATGGATGGGAACATGGTTATATTTAAAAGGTCATCAAAATGTGAGAGAGAATAGACTAGTCTAGAATTCCTGTGTACTGTTGGGGACATGTAAAGTTTGATACTTTGGAAAAGAGACATTACTCAGTGAATCTGAAATTAGTCATATGAAATCCCAGCACTTCTCTTCCAAGGAATAGAGTCCAATGAAAGTATGCTCAACATTAGTAAAAGTACTCACTGGCCAACAAGATGGTTCAGTATGTAAGGATATTTGCTGCTAAGATTGCTGAGCTGAACTCAGTCTCTAAAGAGAAATGACTCCAGTAAGTTTTTCTCTAACCTCTCCATGTATATTGTTTGCATAGGTGTGAGAGCACACACACACACACACACACACACACACACACACACACAGAGAGAGAGAGAGAGAGAGAGAGAGAGAGAGAGAGAGAGAGAGAGAGAGAGGTACACCCATGAAGGAAGGAGAGATGGAAAGAAAGGAAGAGAACAGAAGAGTAAAGAAAAAGAGCAAAGAAAAGGAAATGAAAAAAAAAGAAAAGAAAAATTCACATGTGTGACAAGTAGCCCTGCTTCAGTAGCTAAAGCCCTGGCATAGCCAAAATCCACCAGATCCAGAAGAAGAATAAGCTTTGTCTTTCACCTCTTTCACCCCGGCACACCTGGAAACAGATCAAATGGAAAATCACATGAACCTTAGGAATAAAATAAAGTTTCAAAATTGACAGGAAAAAAGACTATAAAATCACTACATAATGGGGTTGGGGATTTAGCTCAGCGGTAGAGCACTTGCCTAGCAAGCACAAGGCCCTGGGTTCGGTCCCCAGCTCCGAAAAAAAAAGAAAAAGAAAAAAAATCACTACATAAAGATAAAAAGAAATGAATTGGCTTTAAAATAATGAACTCATAGTACAGCTATGCAAAGGAACAGAGGATCATCAGCAAAGCACAAAAGAGAATTAGGTTTCTTCTGGAGAAAGGAAGAATACATAGTGAGGTCAATGTGTAAGGAGAAGCCCTTGCTGAGAATCCAGCTATGCCAGTTAATGCTAAGCATCTTAAGTGGTGTGGTAAAATGTATATGCCATATTGGTATTATTTTTACCTATGAAGTATAATAGGTAATTTCGTAATAAATCAGGATACTCTCTAACTGGCTGAACAAGATTATGTTTATACTCTGATGTAGAAAGTGTTACTTTTATTTACTTATTTGTGTGTGAGACGGAGACAGAGAGGGAGAGACAGAGACAGAAAAAGAGATGTGTATGTGTGTGCACACTTACACTGTGGGTACATGGGTGTGAGGACACCTTTAACTTTTCTATGTGTGGGGACAGAGACTGACCAAAGTTCAAGTGTTTTTCTCCGCATCTCCAGTTTATTTACTGAAACAGTGTCCCCTCTTGAGTCTTAGGTCACATCAATTTGACTAGTCTAGTGGCCAGCTTCTCTTAGGGTTCCTTTTTCTGCTTTGGAATGATGGGATTAGAGATAGGTCGTGATGCTCACCTAGGTTAACTTGGATGATGGAGATCTAAGATAATTTCTTAAGCGTGAACCACAAACCTCATTGACCAGTAAGCCATTGATTTTACCCGTATGCAAATTCTTCCACCAGCGTGGAGTGCAAGAAGGTGCGAGCCAGTCATATTCATTCATGTTTTGACTTTAGAAGTATGGTTAAAATTCATGCTTACAACCTGAAGCAAACCTGAGAGACAGGTTGAAGATTGAATGGAGACTTTCCACTGGGCAAATTTTTTTTTGTACCTAAGTCATAGAAATGATCATACTATTCAATTACAAACAAATAAAAACAAATGCTTCCACTGAACTGAGAATAGGACCCCCGTTGAAGGAATCAGAGAAAGGTCTGGAAGAGCTTGAAGGGGCTCGAGACCCCATATGTACAACAATGCCAAGCAACCAGAGCTTCCAGGGACTAAGCCACTATCCAAAGACTATACATGGACTGACCCTGGACTCTGACCTCATAGGTAGCAATGAATATTCTAGTAAGAGCACCAGTGGAAGGGGAAGCCCTGGGTCCTGCTAAGGCTGAACCCCAGTGAACGTGATTGTTGGGGGGAGGGTGGTAATGGGGGGAGGATGGGGAGGGGAAGCCCGTCTACAAGAGGAGGGGTTAGGGGGATGTTGGCCCGGAAACTGGGAAGGGGAATAATAATCGAAATGTAAATAAGAAATACTCAAGTTAATAAGGATAAAAAAATTAAAAAAAAATCAAATGCTTCAACCTCAATCAGAAATCTTATCAGGTCAGTAATTGGTGTTCATGTACTAGGAATTCAGAATCACGGAGGTTAAAAACAACCTAAATATCACAGAATAGAGAAAAGCCAGATCTTTAGTGAATATTCATTGGCCAACAGTTTCATGACCAGATGTGCTAATCTTGGATAATTTGGTTTAAAAAACAGTTATACCAACCTCATCAAATTCATTTCTAGGTTATAGTTGGAGGACGAGAATCAAATGGAGGCATAGATCTATCAATAAAAACAAAGTACAGTATTAGAATGTCAGAAATATTGATGACATGCTGACAAGAAGAATAGGGTAAGGGAGAGAGGTGGGACTGGATTGGGCTGTACTGTGATGTGGATCGGATTAAGAAAACGCCCTAAGGAGAAAAGAATTGAGCTCAGTAGAAATTTAAAGAAACTGTTGCAAGCAGTTGAGCCAAGACACTAAAATTAGGGTGGACCTTCAGACTCACGGAATTCAATTATCTGATGCAAATTTGATACAGGCTACTGCACTACATATGGGAAGAAGAAGACATCTTGTTTGCAAGGCTTGTGTGAGTAAGTTGTATACTAAAGAAAATGCAAAATATATATGATCCTATTTTTCTGTATTTGAACACAGTAGGGATTGCAGAGGTAACTAGTTGATATAGTGTGTGCTTTTCAAGCACAAGGGCCTTCAGCATACAAGTACTACTGTTTCAGTCTCCTGATTTATTATAAGGCTGTTTAAGTTGTTGATCTCTTTCTGGTTTAACTTCAGTGGTTCTAGAAATCTGTCAATTTCCTTTAGCTTTTGTAACTTAATAAGTTATTAGTTTTTAAAGTAATTTTTTAATCAACTTTTGAGTTTCTTTGATATACAATGTAGGTGCAAACTTTCGTCTATGACTTGGTAATTTTGGGTTTCCTACCTTTCCTGGTTACTTGAGCTAAGGGTTTGTTCCTCTGACTTACCATTAAAAAAAAAAAACAGCTCTTTGGTTGATTCCTTGTATTGTTCTCTTTTTTAAATTTCTGCTTTGATTTTTTATTAACATTTATTCTAA
The DNA here is from genome assembly GCF_021556685.1 of Rattus norvegicus. Taxonomy (NCBI): domain Eukaryota; kingdom Metazoa; phylum Chordata; class Mammalia; order Rodentia; family Muridae; genus Rattus; species Rattus norvegicus. The sequence goes on along the minus strand of NC_141537.1, from coordinate 114,746,349 downwards.
GCTCCTGAATTTGAGTTTACTTTGCTCTTTTTTTGCCCAAATGTTGGGTTGCATCATTAAGTCATTTACATTGCCTGTAAAAGTAGTTGGATATGGTGGCAGAGATTTGTAATCCAAGAGTTGGGTAGGCGGAGACAGGAAGACCCCAGGGTCTGGCTGGATATTTGGTTGCCTAGTGTACTTGGTAAGTTCTAGGCAAGCAAAAGACCTTACTCAGGAAACAGGATTGGTGGTGAAGAGAAGACTCAGCAGTGAAGAGAAATACTGCTCTTCAGGAAGAGCCAGGTTCCACCTTACTACTGAGTCTGCTTCCTCGCTACTGCCTGGAAACCCAGTTTCAAGAGATCTGACTGTGTGTCTCTCAACACTTTGGCAATCTGCATATACTTGCATATACCCATCAAATGCATGCACATGCACATAATTAAAAAACAAATCATTTGAAAACTATTGTGGACAACACCTAATGAATAACAGGGATTTAGAGAACTTAGAGTTTATCTCAAGCCTCCAAATACATATACATAATTGTGCATATACATTATACACACATGCATTCTTACACACACACACACACATATAAACACACAAAGAGAGAGAGAGAGAGAGAGAGAGAGAGAGAGAGAGAGAGAGAGGGAGAGGGAGGGAGGGAGGGGGAGAGAGGGAGAGGGAGAGGGAGAGGGAGAGGGAGAAGGAGAGAGAGAGAGAGAGAGAGAGAGAGAGAGAGAGAGAGAGAGAGAGACTGTGGTAGAAGGCTTTTTCTAAGACTTACCCAAAGACAAGTTTGTATTCTCATTTAAAGAAATAACATAAATCATCAATATACAAAAGGAAACCAGACAGTGAATATCAAACAGGTAAAGTGATAAAGGGAGAAAGCATCCGGCCTCAGTCTACCTGGGTGGACGTACAATGGGAAAAGAGCAAAGGCTGCAGCTCTCACCCCCTAGAAAATATGCTGCGGTAAGGACTTAAGTTGTTTGCATCTTCCCTCTGCGCCTTGCTGCTTTCCTTGACCTTGCAAAAGCCATTTGGTATCTGCTCATGATCTGTGAAAACAAAGGCAATGATCTCTTTCCTCTCTGGATCCTTTGTGGTAATTTAGTGACTTTAATATCTCCCACCAAATACAATGCCTTGCCTTTGTTCTCTATGCTCACACCACTGACCTAATAATGGACCCAATGACAGTCATGTCTATAGCCACTTGCAACAAAAGAGTCTCCCTAGCCCCATATTGCTGGATAATGAAGAGAAATTACAAGTGGTTAGAGAGATGCAGCTGCTGAGGGAGGATGTGGGGACAGAATGAAAGGAACAGTCTCGCTGATGTCCTTATAAATGTGCTCCTGGCCTACTGGGAGAGGAAGCATGCTTCCTAGTTCATTTCCACATTAGTGTAATGAGAAGAAATAGACAAACTGCCAGAGGGTTCATCTGGCTAATGTTTCAGGAGGCAGACGTGGCACAGCTCCTGCTAAAAGGGGTTAAAGGTGAGCAAAAATATATATCATTATAAGTTGCTTCTCCCGGCCTTACAAAAAAGCAGAGTAGTGCCAGGTTGGAGAGTAGATTTGGGAGGACAGTAGCCACTTAGAGTTCATTACTTCTACCAGATTCTGGTGTTTTTTGGAAAAAAATTTATTGTAATGAAATTCTACTGTGTGAGATATATGTGGTGTGTCGAGCCTAGCATTATGCTTCCTGTTGCTATAGATAAGTCCCTGGAGGCTCAAATAAATACTTAGTTTTGAGACTGCTCATTCAATCTATTTTCCAAATTCAATAGCGATGATTCATTTTTTAAAGCTAAATAACTACTCTTCAGTATAAGGAACATGTTCCCTTAGGACTTTGACAAGGAACAAATGAGGGTAATACCAACATGCAGTAAAGACTTGTCCTAGCATGTAGACCAGAAAACTGCTGATTCCCAGCATGAGTGCGCTGCAGTGCATCTGTGGAGTGACTGGGAAAGGGCTGTACTCATTAGGCTAAAGCACTGAAGACCCTCCAAGAATAGAGGTTGGTTATAAAGCATTTACCTGGTATAATTTTCTTTTCTTTTTTTACATTTTATTTTTTTTTTATTAACTTGAGTATTTCTTATATACATTTCGAGTGTTATTCCCTTTCCCGGTATCCGGGCAAACATCCCCCTCCCCCCTCCCCTTCCTTATGGATGTTCCCTCCCAACCCTCCCCCCATTGCCGCGCTCCCCCCCCAGTCTAGTTCACTGGGGGTTCAGTCTTAGCAGGACCGAGGGCTTCCCCTTCCACTGGTGCTCTTACTAGGATATTCATTGCTACCTATGAGGTCAGAGTCCAGGGTCAGTCCATGTATAGTCTTTAGGTAGTGGCTTAGTCCCTGGAAGCTCTGGTTGCTTGGCATTGTTGTACATATGGGGTCTCGAGCCCCTTCAAGCTCTTCCAGTTCTTTCTCTGATTCCTTCAACGGGGGTCCTATTCTCAGTTCAGTGGTTTGCTGCTGGCATTCGCCTCTGTGTTTGCTGTATTCTGGCTGTGTCTCTCAGGAGTGATCTACATCCGGCTCCTGCCGGTCTGCACTTCTTTGCTTCATCCATCTTGTCTAATTGGGTGGCTGTATATGTATGGGCCACATGTGGGGCAGGCTCTGAATGGGTGTTCCTTCAGTCTCTGTTTTAATCTTTGCCTCTCTCTTCCCTGCCAAGGGTATTCTTGTTCCCCTTTTAAAGAAGGAGTGAAGCATTCACATTTTGATCATCCGTCTTGAGTTTCATTTGTTCTAGGCATCTAGGGTAATTCAAGCATTTGGGCTAATAGCCACTTATCAATGAGTGCATACCATGTATGTCTTTCTGTGATTGGGTTAGCTCACTCAGGAAGATATTTTCCAGTTCCAACCATTTGCCTACGAATTTCATAAAGTCGTTGTTTTTGATAGCTGAGTAATATTCCATTGTGTAGATGTACCACATTTTCTGTATCCATTCCTCTGTTGAAGGGCATCTGGGTTCTTTCCAGCTTCTGGCTATTATAAATAAGGCTGCGATGAACATAGTGGAGCACGTGTCTTTTTTATATGTTGGGGCATCTTTTGGGTATATGCCAAAGAGAGGTATAGCTGGATCCTCAGGCAGTTCAATGTCCAATTTTCTGAGGATCCTCCAAACTGATTTCCAGAATGGTTTTAACAGTCTGCAGTCCCACCAACAATGGAGGAGTGTTCCTCTTTCTCCACATCCTCGCCAGCATCTGTTGTCCCCTGAGTTTTTGATCTTAGCCATTCTCACTGGTGTGAGGTGAAATCTCAGGGTTGTTTTGATTTGCATTTCCCTTATGACTAAAGATGTTGAACATTTCTTTAGGTGTTTTTCAGCCATTCTGCATTCCTCAGCTGTGAATTTTTGTTTAGCTCTGAACCCCATTTTTTAATAGGGTTATTTGTTTCCCTGCGGTCTAACTTCTTGAGTTCTTTGTATATTTTGGATATAAGGCCTCTATCTGTTGTAGGATTGGTAAAGATCTTTTCCCAATCTGTTGGTTGCCGTTTTGTCCTAACCACAGTGTCCTTTGCCTTACAGAAGCTTTGCAGTTTTATGAGATCCCATTTGTCGATTCTTGATCTTAGAGCGTAAGCCATTGGTGTTTTGTTTAGGAAATTTTTTCCAGTGCCCATGTGTTCCAGATGCTTCCCTAGTTTTTCTTCTATTAGTTTGAGTGTGTCTGGTTTGATGTGGAGGTCCTTGATCCACTTGGAGTTAAGCTTTGTACAGGGTGACAAGCATGGATCGATCTGCATTCTTCTACATGTTGCCCTCCAGTTGAACCAGCACCATTTGCTGAAAATGCTATCTTTTTTCCATTGGATGGTTTTGGCTCCTTTGTCAAAAATCAAGTGACCATAGGTGTGTGGGTTCATTTCTGGGTCTTCAATTCTATTCCATTGGTCTATCTGTCTGTCTCTGTACCAATACCATGCAGTTTTTATCACTATTGCTCTGTAATACTGCTTGAGTTCAGGGATAGTGATTCCCCCTGAAGTCCTTTTATTGTTGAGGATAGCTTTAGGTATCCTGGGTTTTTTGTTATTCCAGATGAATTTGCAAATTGTTCTGTCTAACTCTTTGAAGAATTGGATTGGTATTTTGATGGGGATTGCATTGAATCTGTAGATTGCTTTTGGTAAAATGGCCATTTTTACTATATTAATCCTGCCAATCCATGAGCATGGGAGATCTTTCCATCTTCTGAGGTCTTCTTCAATTTCTTTCTTCAGTGTCTTGAAGTTCTTATTGTACAAATCTTTTACTTGCTTGGTTAAAGTCACACCGAGGTACTTTATATTATTTGGGCCTATTATGAAGGGTGTCGTTTCCCTAATTTCTTTCTCGGCTTGTTTCTCTTTTGTGTAGAGGAAGGCAACTGATTTATTTGAGTTAATTTTATACCCAGCCACTTTGCTGAAGTTGTTTATCAGCTTTAGTAGTTCTCTGGTGGAACTTTTGGGATCACTTAAATATACTTTCATATCATCTGCAAATAGTGATATTTTGACTTCTTCTTTTCCGATCTGTATCCCCTTGACCTCCTTTTGTTGTCTGATTGCTCTGGCTAGAACTTCAAGAACTATATTGAATAAGTAGGGAGAGAGTGGGCAGCCTTGTCTAGTCCCTGATTTTAGTGGGATTGCTTCAAGTTTCTCTCCATTTAGTTTAATGTTAGCAACTGGTTTGCTGTATATGGCTTTTACTATGTTCAGGTATGGGCCTTGAATTCCTATTCTTTCCAGGACTTTTATCATGAAGGGGTGTTGAATTTTGTCAAATGCTTTCTCAGCGTCTAATGAAATGATCATGTGGTTTTGTTCTTTCAGTTTGTTTATATAATGGATCACGTTGATGGTTTTCTTTATATTAAACCATCCCTGCATGCCTGGGATGAAGCCTACTTGGTCATGGTGGATGATTGTTTTGATGTGCTCTTGGATTCGGTTTGCCAGAATTTTGTTGAGTAATTTTGCGTCAATATTCATAAGGGAAATTGGTCTGAAGTTCTCTTTCTTTGTTGTGTCTTTGTGTGGTTTAGGTATAAGAGTAATTGTGGCTTCGTAGAAGGTATTCAGTAGTGATCCATCTGTTTCAATTTTGTGGAATAGTTTGGATAATATTGGTATGAGGTCTTCTATGAAGGTTTGATAGAATTCTGCACTAAACCCGTCTGGACCTGGGCTCTTTTTGGTTGGGAGACCTTTAATGACTGCTTCTATTTCCTTAGGAGTTATGGGGTTGTTTAACTGGTTTATCTGTTCCTGATTTAACTTCGGTACCTGGTATCTGTCTAGGAAATTGTCCATTTCCTGAAGATTTTCAAGTTTTGTTGAATATAGGTTTTTATAGTAAGATCTGATGATTTTTTGAATTTCCTCTGAATCTGTTGATATGTCTCCCTTTTCATTTCTGATTTTGTTAATTTGGACGCACTCTCTGTGTCCTCTCGTTAGTCTGGCTAAGGGTTTATCTATCTTGTTGATTTTCTCAAAGAACCAACTTTTGGTTCTGCTGATTCTTTCTATGGTCCTTTTTGTTTCTACTTGGTTGATTTCAGCTCTGAGTTTGATTCTTTCCTGCCTTCTACTCCTCCTGGGTGTATTTGCTTCTTTTTGTTCTAGAGCTTTTAGGTGTGCTGTCAAGCTGCTGACATATGCTCTTTCCTGTTTCTTTCTGCAGGCACTCAGCGCTATGAGTTTTCCTCTTAGCACAGCTTTCATTGTGTCCCATAAGTTTGGGTATGTTGTACCTTCATTTTCATTAAATTCTAAAAAGTTTTTCATTTCTTTCTTTATTTCTTCCTTGACCAGGTTATCATTGACTAGAGCACTGTTCAATTTCCAAGTATATGTGGGCATTCTTCCTTGATTGTTATTGAAGACCAGTTTTAGGCCGTGGTGGTCCGATAGCACGCATGGGATTATTTCTATCTTTCTGTACCTGTTGAGGCCCGTTTTTTGACCAATTATATGGTCAATTTTGGAGAAAGTACCATGAGGAGCTGAGAAGAAGGTATATCCTTTTGCTTTAGGATAGAATGTTCTATAAATATCCGTTAAGTCCATTTGGCTCATGACTTCTCTTAGTCTGTCTACATCTCTGTTTAATTTCTGTTTCCATGATCTGTCCATTGATGAGAGTGGGGTGTTGAAATCTCCCACTATTATTGTGTGAGGTGCAATGTGTGTTTTGAGCTTTAGTAAGGTTTCTTTTACGTATGTAGGTGCCCTTGTATTTGGGGCATAGATATTTAGGATGGAGAGTTCATCTTGGTGGATTTTTCCTTTGATGAATATGAAGTGTCCTTCCTTATCTTTTTTGATGACTTTTAGTTGAAAATTGATTTCATTTGATATTAGAATGGCTTCTCCGGCTGGCTTCTTCTGACCATTTGCTTGGAAAATTGTTTTCCAGCCTTTAACTCTGAGGTAATGTCTGTCTTTGTCTCTGAGTTGTGTTTCCTGTAGGCAGCAGAATGCAGGGTCCCCGTTGCGTATCCAGTTTGTTAATCTATATCTTTTTATTGGGGAGTTGAGGCCATTGATGTTGAGAGATATTAAGGAATAGTAATTATTGCTTCCCGTTATATTCATATTTGGATGTGAGGTTATGTTTGTGTGCTTTCATTCTCTTTGTTTTGTTGCCAAGATGATTAGTTTCTTGTTTCTTCTAGGGTATAGCTTGCCTCCTTATGTTGGGCTTTACCATTTATATCCTTTGTAGTGCTGGATTTGTAGAAAGATATTGTGTAAATTTGGTTTTGTTATGGAATATCTTGGTTTCTCCATCTATGTTAATTGAGAGTTTTGCAGGATACAGTAACCTGGGCTGGCATTTGTGTTCTCTTAGGGTCTGTATGACATCAGTCCAGGATCTTCTGGCCTTCATAGTTTCTGGCGATAAGTCTGGTGTGATTCTGATAGGTCTGCCTTTATATGTTACTTGACCTTTTTCCCTTACTGCTTTTAATATTCTTTCTTTATTTTGTGCCTTTGGTGTTTTGACTATTATGTGACGGGAGGTGTTTCTTTTCTGGTCCAATCTATTTGGAGTTCTGTAGGCTTCTTGTATGCCTATGGGTATCTCTTTTTTTAGGTTAAGGACGTTTTCTTCTATGATTTTGTTGAAGATATTTACTGGTCCTTTGAGCTGGGAGTCTTCACTCTCTTCTATACCTATTATCCTTAGGTTTGATCTTCTCATTGAGTCCTGGATTTCCTGTATGTTTTGGACCAGTAGCTTTTTCTGCTTTACATTATCTTTGACAGTTGAGTCAATGATTTCTATGGAATCTTCTGCTCCTGAGATTCTCTCTTCCATCTCTTGTATTCTGTTGGTGAAGCTTGTATCTACAGCTCCTTGTCTCTTCTTTTGGTTTTCTATATCCAGGGTTCTTTCCATGTGTTCTTTCTTGATTGCTTCTATTTCCATTTTTAATTCCTTCAACTGTTTGATTGTGTTTCCCTGGAATTCTTTCAGGGTTTTTGTGTCTCCTCTCCATGGGCTTCTACTTGTTTATTTATGTTTTCCTGGAATTCTTTTAGGGATTATAATTTTCTAACATGTTTCACCGTCATTAGCAATTCCTGACAACTCTGGGAAAGTGTAAAATGAATTTGTCTTTTAGATGCTTCAATAGGAAGTCAGAAAATATCTGACTCCCCAAATTTGTGGGGTGATTATTCATGGCAGGGCTTGGCCTAAGACACAGGGTATATACCAGTTTATGCACAGTGGTTCATTATCAAAGCTCCATAGTTGAGAGCAACATCAAACATTTCATTTGTGGAGTATTTTCTCTTTTACATGACTGACAACTAGGCCTAAACACTGGCTCAGTGCATGAATGTGCTGGTTACTACACCCATGGACCTGAGTTTGATCCCTGGGACCCATATGGTAGAGGGAGAGACCTGACCCCTGCAACTTGTCCTCTAGCCTGTAATATTCACACACACACACACACACACACACACACACACACACACACACACACACACACATTCCCACAGGCACGTGTCCAGGCAAATGGATACACACATGCACAGGTATATACACACACATGTATGGATGACCCATAATCAATGTGCAACCAAGAGCCTACCGGCAGCATGGATGACAACTCATGAAAGCTGTATCCCTCCGGGCAGTTCACGTAGTAGAGACTCTCCTCTTCCCAGCCATTCTTATTGCTCTATGACATCATGGAGAAGGAGGGGCCTGTGAAACCTGTGATACAGGAGCTTCTGTGATTTCTTAGGTTAGTTCACCACCTGAGTCTGCTAAGTTTCCTATTTTTTGAGTTAATGATAGCCTCCCTCCAGAATTGAATATTTGGCTTGGTGGAGAATGCTGTACATCTACTTACTTTAAACTTAACCTTTCACTGACGTCCTACTTTACAGTGTGAGTATGCATGAGCTGAAAATCTCTGGTATTGACCTTCACTGGCTTCCTGTATCATGTTCTTATCTTAGGGCAAGAGGGGGATAAAGATACAAGAGTTTGACACAAAATTATGAATAAATACTTGATCCACTTTGCACATTATTGAAATTTACCAATTATGCTCAGTAGAACAAAACCAGAGAACCTCTCTAGTGATGACCATATTTAAAACACATAGTGAAAATGTTCCACAAGTGATACTATGTGATTTCTTTGGCTTAGCAACTGAAAGCTTAGAATAAAATAAATACCCATGAGCAAGGTCTTAGAAGTTTCTGTTGGTTTGACTGGGTCTTGAGTTTGACATGTGGTATGCTGACATTGTCAGGTAGAAGACAGACAAAAGGGGTCTGGAAAAGGGTGTCCTCAACACAACCTGAGCACTATATCTGATTGGTGCAACAGTTTACCCTTTTATGAAACCCTGACCCAGCTATTGGTTTGAAAGAATGAAATAGATATTCTTTTTAATCTTAGCTCAGTTGGGGCAAGATGCCTTCACTGATACATTGTGAGATCCCTCCATAAAATCACAAGTAGTCATGAAAGGTGAAAAGCCACTTTTTGTTTAAACCAGTTGTGTTTATGAATATTCATTTCAAGAGAGGTAAAATTCAAAATTATCTTATTCTACACTCAACATTCAGGGTAGAGAAGGAGTGACTCGGCAGAGTGGAGTACCAAAAAGCCAGGACTGCATTTGACCTGTGGATGACCGTGGCCAATCATCTCATTCTTTGAGAGTGTAGTTTTATTTCAATAAGTTGGTGTGTTTTTCAACTCTTCTCAGTGAGGATGAAAGGAACACACCCCCACACCCCCCACACACACTACATACACTGAGGCATATATATGTATATACACACACACACACACACACACACACACACACACACAGAGAGAGAGAGAGAGAGAGAGAGAGAGAGAGAGAGAGAGAGAGAGAGAGAGAGTATCCACAAAATACATATGGAAAAACTAATATATACATGGATGGATGACTGTGGAAAAAAGGTCAGAAGTGGAGAGTGGAGGGTGGCTTCTTAAGGATATTAAAGATTCTTCTGAATCCTACAGTTGCTGCCAGGAAAAGAAAGGAGCAGAGAGAGAGAAGAACAAAGACAAGCAGCAAGCACAGGGCCTGTAGGGCTCTGCACCAGGTCCTCTGTGTACATGACATGGCTGTTAGCTTGGTGCTTTTGTGGGACTCCTTACACTGGTATAAGCCACTATATCTCTGGCATTTCTACCTGATCTTTGGACTCTTTTACTCCTATTGGGTGGCCTTGTTCAGCCTTGATAATAAGAGATTTTTCTGTCACATTGTACCTTGTTTAGTTTGGGTTGGCTGTTCTTTCTTGGAAGCCTGCTTTTTTATGAGGGGAATGGAGTGGGAGATCTGGGAGCAGGGGAGGTTGCTGGCAGCAGAGCTGCAGTGCTGTGAGGACATGAGGACGGGAGGGGAGATAACTGTGGTGGGAATGTATTTTATGAGAGAAGAATCTATTTTCAATTTTAAAAAGATAAGAGAACTTAATTGTATTCATTTCTTTTTAAACACAAATATCTTACTGTGTAGGTCTAGATGACCTGAAACTCATTACTTATTAGGCTGATTCCGGGATCCAGCTGTGTCTACCTCAATAGTGCTGGGATTACAGACTTGTAGTGATACTTCAATTTCCTGTTTGAAAACACTATATTCATATACGTCCATGCTGTGAAAATATACCATATTTGACTTTGGGCTGGAAGACTTGATTTTGTCACAGGGATGTTACCAAGCCTAATAGTCTCATCTGTCACTAAAATTTCTCATGGCTTTAAATAATGTTTCATAATGTCTCAACTCCATAACGTACCATTAAAGCTATTAAAATATGAAGGCAGAATAGTATCATTAATTGTATTTTCAGCTTCAGTTAGAGTGAGTTTATCTGTCGAGTCAAATATAGCTTTTCATTGCTCAACAGATTAAGAGTACAAGGCATGGGGCTGGACAGATGCTAGGGGGATGAGAGTACTATCTATTCTCATGCAGCTTCCACATGAGGTCTGGAGAATGCGTGCTGATGCTACCAACTACTGATAACCCCAGTTCCCCAGGATCTGATGTTCTCTTCTGGCCTTTGTCCTCAGGGCATGTATATAAACACATGCAGGTAAAATACATCAATCAATCAATCGATCAATCAATAAAGTCTTTTAAAAATATCCACAATCAATGGCCTAACGAGGAACTAAACCATAGCCACCTTGAAAAAAAATCAACTGATGTTGAACAGGACCACACCTAGCTTATGCAAGGTTGACAATCAAATTCGAGACTTCCTGTGTGCTATGGAAATACTTTATCAGGGCACACCAATACCTGGCTGTAAATTCGTACATTCTCTTCCTCTTACACTGCACACATATTGAACATGTAGGAAAACATCAGGGGGAAATTATGTATCTATAAGTTAATTTAATATTAAATAATTTTGCATCATAAAAAGGTATAATGGATATGATGTACCTATAAAATAAGCATGCTAATATTTTCATGAAAAATTGCCTTATGTTGTATGACCCTTCAAAGAGTTGTATAGTTAAAGTTAGGTTTAAGCAAAAACAAAGCATCTTTAAGTGTAGCCTAAAAATTATAAACAGTATAGTGTCAAAAAATTATAAACAGAAGTAATTTTGTGTTATAAAGATTTTAATGAAAACAAATCAGATTATCTAAAGGAAATTAGACTACCTCTTGCCAAGTTTTATAGACACGAATAAATATAAACCTGTAGTATGTTAAGAAATAACTAAACCTACTAGATATCATGGAAATAGAACTAATTGGTTATTATTTCTGAGTTAACTGGATATAAAATTGTAATTTTCATTTATTTCTCCTTTTTTGTTTTAACACGGCAGAACATGCAGAAATAATTTACTTTTCATTGTTCAATTAAATTAGGGTTGAGTATTTTTACAATAATTCATTTTTTGAGGCCATCCAAAAATGAATCACCCCAGCAATGAATAAAATGTAAAATGTTAACTTTCCAGAGTCTAAAAAGTAATTTACCTGTCTAAATGCCCTCCAGCTGATAGGATGATGGAAATAACATCACTGTCAGCTTCTTACAGCATCTCTATAAGCTAAGTGCTCTGTTTGCCTCTTTATATTCCTCTTCACGTAGCGCACTCTGAGTACACCCCAGCATGTTTGTTTGTTTGTTTATTTGTTTTAATCATCGTTTTAGGGACTGGAGAAATGGCTCAGCTACAGAGTGCTTGCTGCTCTTTCAGAAGCTGGATTCAATTCTCTATGTGTATGCTGGGTGACATGTAACTATTTTATTACTCCATAGATGATGCTACAAGTCCTTCTCCGCTCCAAGTGTGTCAGGCACACACTTAATACACATTCATGCATATAGTTGCTTGCACAAAATCAAGACAGATTAATGATTAAAAGCCCATGCAGTTGACGTATCACACTATGTCTGGTTGCCACGGAATAGGGTAGGTACTCATGTGACCTGCCATGCCTCCCAGCCTTTCCCAGCCAATAATGTCATTATCTCACCACTTTCCAAACACATGCCAACCCCTCTGCTACCTGCAGACTCAGCCATGTCCTGCTTTGTTTGTATAATGATTGAGGGTGTTAAATGGAACTGTATCGAAAGTCTTGTTAACAACAAGATATATTTAATCTATTACTTTTCCTTGATCTCAGAAGTCAGTCTGACATATAAGGAAATTAGATTAATCTGACATGATTCATTCTTTATAGAGTCTTGTTTATTACTCCCCAGTATGAGCTAGCCGGCGCTCATCGACTGTAGCCAATTGATTTTAGATGATAAAGCTGATCTCCTTTTTCTTCCTTTCTTTAAAATTTCACTAAGATATGCTAATACTTTTTAATGCCTATTGTGGTTTGCAGAATGGATACTACACTGCACTACATTATTAAGAACTCTTCTAATTTAGCTTCTTCATTCTCTCTAACTTTGAAAGTTTTCACACATTCATCAAATTAATATCTTCTTTGGAGGTGCTATTGGTAAATTGGGGTAAAGAGAGCAGAACAAATAAAAATCAAGTCTCAGTTTTCCACCCATTAATTATTGTCATTCTGACTAAAATGTAACATTGTTTTTCTTTTTTTTAATTCTGATTTAGTGATGCTTTTATAATAAAAGCATATATGTATGTACATATACACATATGTGATATATATATATATATATATATATATATATTCATTTGAATGTTGGCATGGCATTTGATTCCTTGGGGTTTTTTTTCTGAAAAGACCGTGAGACTTACATTTGGGATTCCAGACTCAGTGTGGAAAGTAGTTTATTCTGAAATGCTGAGTTTGGTCCCTAGGATGCAGGGGAAGCAAGGGAGACTCGATCCTCCTATATTGTCCGGAGCTTCCTGAACATGTGCACATAAGCACCTGCAAACGCAGACAAGCACACATACTCACCACAGACATACACACAGCATACATACACGCAAGCACACACACTCATGTGCGTGTGCGTGTGCGTGTGTGTGTGCGTGCATGCATGTGTGTGTGTGAGAGAGAGAGAATGTGTGTGTGTGTGTGTGTGTGTGTGTGTGTAGGCACACAAATAAATAGCTGTAATACACACAAATAAATAGCTGTAATATTTTGTGAGTCTCAATTTCACATTCTTTCCCGTGATAAATATATGTGGCAGTTCCTTTGCCTTCAAGAACTTATAATCTTATTACTAAAGGTAAGATTGGTAGTTTAAAGTTATAGTCACATTTAATCAAGCATTGTTAAGAAGGTCTGAATAAGTTGGTAGAAATCCCTAAGTGCTTGAAATTTTATTGAATTACATATGATGGGTCACAAATTCCTGTTTCCTCACTTTGAAGGTGGGAGTTAGGACATGAACTTTGTTTTTAGGGCAGGCTATGTTGAATCATTTCAATTATTTTATATTTATTTTATTTTTGGTAACCTGACTATTTTTAAAGAAGTTTACTCAGTAAAGTAGCACTCTGATATTTGTGGCCCTCTTAGTCATTTTAGTGTCCTGTTGCCTATTGTAAGATCAGATTTTTTTTTAACACAGTGAATAGCTTTTGCCACCATTTTTACTCAGACACTTTGTATATAACTATTATTTGACAGGAGAAAGTTTCTCTCCAGACTTTCCAGATGTTGAACATTCGCAGAACCAACATGTATGGGAAGAAGAATGGGTGACCTCAGATGGCTGTCAACAAAATCCATCCATATAGAAGCCAGCCATTCACAAGAGTCATTGTGTCTCATAAGCAGACCACAGTGGTGTGTGCACAGAGCCAAGAGGCTGGAGGACTATCTGATGTTCTATCAATGTCCACAAACAAATATTCATGGTCCAGTTTCCATCTTGCCTGTAGATAATTCCCTTCTACTCTATATACAGGTTTCAGTCCGTTAGTCAGTATTCTTGAGAATCTCCTAACTTCGCTGCAAGTAAAAATTCCTAAATCTGGGAAAAAATCTAAGCTGGGAGGGTTTGAATCAGCTCTACACTTTTCTTTCTTTATTTACTAAAAGTTCTACATTTCTTATTTAATTTTCTAATAGTATCTAAGTATAAAACTTATAGTCTTCCATTTGTCAAAGAAATTGTATTTTTATGTCTTTTTGACAGATTTATTTTTTATGTGTATGAATGCTTGGCTGCATGTATTTATGTGCACCGGGTCTGCGGTGCTCCTCGAGGTCAGAGGAGGACATCAGGACCTCTGGAACAGAAACAGGTAACTGTGTGACGTCTTGTGGGTTTGAGGAACTGAATGCAGCTCTGCTGTAAGAGAGAATCGAGTGCTCCTAACCATGGAGTTACCGCTTCAACTTCTCTGCTACGGTCACGTCTTTTCTTTTCTTTTCTTTCTTTCTTTCTTTTTTTTTATTAACTTGAGTATTTCTTATATACATTTCGAGTATTATTCCCTTTCCCGTTTCCGGGCAAACATCCCCCTCCCCCTCCCCTTCTTTATGTGTGTTCCCCTCCCCATCCTCCCCCCATTGCCGCCCTCTTCCCAACAATCTAGTTCACTGGGGGTTCAGTCTTAGCAGGACCCAGGGCTTCCCTTTCCACTGGTGCTCCTACTAGGATATTCATTGCTACCTATGAGGTCAGAGTCCAGAGTCAGTCCATGTATAGTCTTTAGGTAGTGGCTTAGTCCCTGGAAGCTCTGGTTGCTTGGCATTGTTGTACATATGGGGTCTCAAGCCCCTTCAAGCTCTTCCAGTTCTTTTTCTGATTCCTGCAACGGGGGTCCTATTCTCAGTTAAGTGGTTTGCTGCTGGCATTCGCCTCTGTGTTTGCTGTATTCTGGCTGTGTCTCTCAGGAGCGATCTACATCCGGCTCCTGTCGGCCTGCACTTCTTTGCTTCATCCATCTTGTCTAATTGGATGGCTGTATATGTATGGGCCACATGTGGGACAGGCTCTGAATGGGTGTTCCTTCTGTGTCTGTTTTAATCTTTGCCTCTCTATTCCCTGCCAAGGGTATTCTTGTTTCCCTTTTAAAGAAGGAGTGAAGCATTCACATTTTGATCATGTGTCTTGAGTTTCATTTGTTCTAGGCATCTAGGGTAATTCAAGTATTTGGGCTAATAGCCACTTATCAATGAGTGCATACCATGTGTGTTTTTCTGTGGTTGGGTTACCTCATTCAGGATGATATTTTCCAGTTCCAACCATTTGCCTACGAATTTCATAAAGTCATTGTTTTTGATAGCTGAGTAATATTCCATTGTGTAGATGTACCACATTTTCTGTATCCATTCTTCTGTTGAAGGGCATCTGGGTTCTTTCCAGCTTCTGGCTATTATATAAGGCTGCTATGAACAGAGTGGAGCACGTGTCTTTTTTATATGTTGGGGCATCTTTTGGGTATATGCCCAAGAAAGGTATAGCTGGATCCTCAGGCAGCTCAATGTCCAATTTTCTGAGGAACCTCCAGACTGATTTCCAGAATGGTTGTACCAGTCTGCAATCCCACCAACAATGGAGGAGTGTTCCTCTTTCTCCTCATCCTCGCCAGCATCTGCTGTCACCTGAGTTTTTGATCTTAGCCATTCTCACTGGTGTGAGGTGAAATCTCAGGGTTGTTTTGATTTGCATTTCCCTTATGACTAAAGATGTTGAACATTTCTTTAGGTGTTTCTCAGCCATTCAGCATTCCTCAGCTGTGAATTCTTTGTTTAGCTCTGAACCCCATTTTTTTATTAACTTGAGTATTTCTTATATACATTTCGAGTGTTATTCCCTTTCCCGGTTTCCGGGCAAACATCCCCCTCCCCCCTCCTCTTCCTTTTGGGTGTTCCCCTCCCCACCCTCCCCCCATTGCTGCACTCCGCCCAACAGTCTAGTTCACTGGGGATTCAGTCTTAGCAGGACCCAGGGCCTAGTAAGGTGCTCTTACTAGGATATTCATTGCTACCTATGAGGTCAGAGTCCAGGGTCAGTCCATGTATAGTCTTTAGGTAGTGGCTTAGTCCCTGGAAGCTCTGGTTGCTTGGCATTGTTGTACATATGAGGTCTCGAGCCCCTTCAAGCTCTTCCATGAACCCCATTTTTTAATAAGGTTATTTGTCTCCCTGCGGTCTAACTTCTTGAGTTCTTTGTATATTTTGGATATAAGGCCTCTATCTGTTGTAAGATTGGTAAAGATCTTTTCCCAATCTGTTGGTTGCCGTTTTGTCCTAACCACAGTGTCCTTTGCCTTACAGAAGTTTTGCAGTTTTATGAGATCCCATTTGTTGATTCTTGATCTTAGAGCATAAGCCATTGGTGTTTTGTTTAGGAAATTTTTTTCCAGTGCCCATGTGTTCGAGATGCTGCCCTAGTTTTTCTTCTATTAGTTTGAGTGTATCTGGTTTGATGTGGAGGTCCTTGATCCACTTGGACTTAAGCTTTGTACAGGGTGATAAGCATGGATCGATCTGCATTCTTCTACATGTTGACCTCCAGTTGAACCAGCACCATTTGCTGAAAATGCTATCTTTTTTCCATTTGATGGTTTTGGCTCCTTTGTCAAAAACCAAGTGACCATAGGTGTGTGGGTTCATTTCTGGGTCTTCAATTCTGTTCCATTGGTCTATCTGTCTGTCTCTGTACCAATACCATGCAGTTTTTATCACTATTGCTCTGTAATACTGCTTGAGTTCAGGGATAGTGATTCCTCCTGAAGTCCTTTCATTGTTGAGGATAGTTTTAGCTATCCTGGGTTTTTTGTTATTCCAGATGAATTTGCAAATTGTTCTCTCTAACTCTTTGAAGAATTGGGTTGGTATTTTGATGGGGATTGCATTGAATCTGTAGATCGCTTTTGGTAAAGTGGCCATTTTTTCTATATTAATCCTGCCAATCCATGAGCATGGGAGATCTTTCCGTCTTCTGAGGTCTTCTTCAATTTCTTTCTTCAGAGTCTTGAAGTTCTTATTGTACAGATCTTTTACTTGCTTGGTTAAAGTCACACCGAGGTACTTTATATTATTTGGGTCTATTATGAAGAGTGTCATTTCCCTAATTTCTTTCTCAGCTTGTTTCTCTTTTGTGTAGAGGAAGGCTACTGATTTATTTGAGTTAATTTTATACCCAGCCACTTTGCTGAAGTTGTCTATCAGCTTTAGTAGTTCTCTGGTGGAACTTTTGGGATCACTTAAATATACTATCATATCATCTGCAAAAAGTGATATTTTGACTTCTTCTTTTCCGATCTGTATCCCCTTGACCTCCTTTTGTTGTCTGATTGCTCTGGCTAGAACTTCAAGAACTATATTGAATAAGTAGGGAGAGAGTGGGCAGCATTGTCTAGTCCCTGATTTTAGTGGGATTGCTTCAAGTTTCTCTCCATTTAGTTTAATGTTAGCTAGTGGTTTGCTGTATATGGCTTTTACTATGTTTAGGTATGGGCCTTGAATATAGTTCTTCTCTATACCTCGTAAATGCTGTGATGTCTGCTTCTGAGATATCAGTGGTTCTTAGCGGCTGTTTCCATTCCTCTGATGCTTAAGCTTTATTTCCATGTGTTACCAATGGAAATCCAGTGTAATAGACATCACAGCCTTATACATTCACTTTCTACCTTAGTAGACAGTGACTTTTCAAAAATCTAAAATATTCACATAATCACATGAAGTTACAGCAGCAGAGAGAGAGGGAGATTTGGTAACAAATACCTTAGCTCAAAAACTCCAGAAACTTTCAAGCACTCAGATGATTAGTTACAGATCTTTCTTCCCATTTGTTGCTGGAGGCAGAATGCACAAGGTACACTCATTATATCCAGAGTAAAGCATCCAGGCACACTGAAAACCCACCAACTGTGTGGTTTTATTATTATATTAATGTCTAGTACCATAAATCATTAAGATAACATGATCATGTTCTCCAAGCAACAGAATCCTAATAAAGAGCTAATATAAATAAAACTTTATTTCTTGAATATTGTCTTGTTATTACTCCAAAAGAAGCATAGAATCATTAGGTTTATTTTGTTTAAAAGATTTATATTTATTTTCACCAATTGAGTTTGTTTGTGTGTGACTGTATGTGTGTGTGTGTGTGTGTGTGTACGTGTTTGTATATTTTATTTTGAACAGAGGTATCATATTAAGATTTATAGAAAAAATGGACTAGAATTCATAAACTACATGCTCTATTTATTTGGGATATTAAATTTTACTTTATTATTTATTTATGTGTCTCTGTGTGTACATGTATGTGCACATATATGCAGGTGTTCATGGAATTCAGAAGGATGTCTGATCCCCTGGAGCTAAAGTTATAGGTGTTTGTGAGCCATGTAACATGGGTTTAGAGAAATAAACTTGCTCAGTTTGCCCAGTTGTCTGTAAAAAGACAGAGAGAAGGGAAAGCTCGAGGTGCTGAACCATCTCTCTAGCCCCATGTTCACTATTCCTGTAAGATTTGAATCACATCATCTAATTAGTGTGCATATCTTAATATGGATATAATTTTTTGATTTTATTTATTGCATAGTTAATGTATATATATTTTAAATGCTATCCGCTCTCCCCATTCCCCCATCTCCCATCCTCCCTCCCCCTGCTTCTATGAGGGTGCTCCTTCACCCACACAACCATTCCCACCTCAGCACCGTGGCATTCCCCTAAACTGGGGAAATGAGCCTTCACAGAGCTTCCTCATATTGGTGTTAGACAATACCAGACTCTGCTACATATGGGGCTGGAGGCAGATATCCCCCCATGTGTACTCTTTAGTTAGTGGTTTAGTCTCTCAGAGCTCTGGGGGTTCTGGTTGGTTGATATTGTTGTTCTTCCTATGGGGTTGCAAACCCCTTCCACTCCTTCAGTCCTTTCTCTAATTCCTCCATTGGGGTCCCCATGCTCAGTCTGCTGGTTAGCTTCAAGCATCTTAGTCTGTAACAGTAAGGCTCTGGCAGAGCCTCTCAGGAGGGTTCCTTATCAGGTTCCTGTCAGCAAGAACTTCTTGGCTTCAGCAATAGTGACTGGGTTTGGTGGCTTAATATGGGATAGATCCCCAGGTGGTACAGTCTCAGGATAGCCTTTCCTTCAGTCTCTGCTCCACTCATTGTCCCTGTATTTCTTCTGCCTGAGGGTATTTTCTTCACCCTTCTAAGGACTGAAGAATTCCCATATTTGTCTTCCTTATTTTTGAGCTTTATATGGTCTATAAATTGTATCTTGAGTAGTCCAAGATTTGGGGGTAATATCTACTTATCAGTGAGTGCATTCCGTGTGTGTTCTTTTGTGACTGGGTTACCTCACTCAGGAAGATATTTTCTAGTTACATCCATTTGCCTAATAATTTCATGAAGTTGTTGTTTTTAATAGCTGAGTAGTACTCTATTGTGTAAATGTACCACATTTTCTGTATGCATTCCTTTGTTGAAGGACATCTGGGTTCTTTCTATCTTCTGGATATTATGAATAGAGCTGCTATGAACATAGAGAAGCATGTGTCCTTGTTATATGTTGGAACATCTTTGGGGTATATGCCCAAGAGAGGTATAGCTGGGTCCTCAGGTAGTACTATGTCCTATTTTCTGAGGAACCACCAGCCCGATTTCCAGAATGGTTGTACCAGTTTGCAATCCCACCAAAAGTGGAGTAGTATTCCTCTTTCTGCACACCCTAGCCAGCATCTGCTGTCACCTTAGTTTTTTTTCCTTATTTTAATTTTGTTTTATCTTTGATTATTGTTAACATATTGTTCCTTATTGTTTCTTCTTTCTTTTTTATTGGATTTTTAAATTTACATTTCAAATGTTAAACCCTTTCCTGGTTTCCCATTCATGAGTCCCTTATTCCATTCCCCCTCCCCCTTCTTTTGTGAGGGTGTTCACCCTCCCCCACAACCCACCCCTTCCCACATCCCTGCCCTGACATTCCCCTACACCTGGGTGTCCAGCCTTGGCAGGACCAAGAGCTTCTCTTCCCACTGGTGCCCAAAAAGGCCATCTTCTGCTACATATGTAGCTGGAGCCAGGGGTCTGTCTGTGTGTAATCTTTGGGTAGTGGTTACGTTTCTGGGAGCTTTGGTTGGTTGGTATTGTTGTTATTATGGGGTTGCAAGCCCCTTCAGCTCCCTCCTTCAATCCTTTCTATAATTCCTCCAAAGGGGATCCCATTCTCAGTCCAATGGTTTGCTGCTAACATTCGCCTCTTTATTTGACATGCTCTGGCTGAGCCTCTCAAGAGACAGCTAGATCAGGCTCCTGTCAGTACGCACTTCTTAGCTTCATCAATATAATCTAGTTTTGGTGACTGTATATAAATGGGCTGTATACCCATCTGGGACAGGCTCTGAATGGTCGTTTCTTCAGTCTCTGCTCTACATTTTGTCTCCATATCTCCTCCTATGAATATTTTTGTTCCCCCTTTTAAGAAGGACTGAAGAAGTCATACTTTGGTAGTCTTCTTCTTGAGGTTCATGTGGTCTGTGGATTTTATCTTGGGTAATTCGAACTTTTGGGCTAATATCCACTTATCAGTGAGTGCATATCATGTGTGTTCTTTTGTGATTGGGTTATCTCACTCAGGATAACTTTGAGTTCCTTTCATTTGCCTATGAATTTCATGAAGTCATTGTTTTTGAGAGTTGGATAGTATTCCATTGTGTATATGTACCATACTTTCTGTATTCGTTCCTCTGTTGAAGAGCATCTGGGTTCTTTCAAGCTTCTGGCTATTATAAATAAGGCTGCTATGAACATAGTGGAGCATGTGTCCTTGTATGTTAGAACATCATTTTGGTATATGCCCAAGAGAGGTATAGCTGGGTCCTTAGGTAGTGCAATGTCTAATTTTCTGAGGAACCTCCAGACTGATTTCCAGAGTGGTTGTACCAGTTTACAATCCCACCAAAAAATGGAGGAGTGTTCCTCTTACTCCACATCCTAGCCAGCATCTGTAGTCACCTGAGTTTTTGATGTTAGCCATTTTGACTGGTATGAGGTAGAATTTCAGGGTTGTTTTGATTTGCATTTCCCTGTTGACTAATGGTGTTGAACATTTTTTTAGATACTTCTCATCCATTCACTATTCCTCAACTGAGAATTTTTGTTTAGCTCTCTACCCCATTTTTTAATAGAGCTATTTGGCTCTCTGATATCTCTCTTCTTGATTCTTTATATATTTTGGATGTTAGCCCTCTATTGGATCTAGGATCGGTAAAGATCTTTTCTCAATCTCTTTGTTGCTATTTTGTCTTAATGACAGTGTCCTTTACCGTATAGAAGCTTTGCAATTTTATGACGTCTCAATTGTCGATTCTTGATCTTAGAGCATAAGCCATTGGTGTTTTGTTCAGGAACTTTTCCCCAGTGCCATCTGTTTGAAGCTCTTCCCCACTTTTCCTTGTATTAGTTTGTGTGTATCTGGTTTGATGTGAAGGTCCTTGATCCACTTGGACTTAAGTTTTGTACAGGGCTTATAAATGGGTTTATTTGCATTTTTCTACATGCTGACCTCCTGTTGAACCAGCACTATGTGTTGAAGATGTTTTCTTTTTTCCACTGGATGGTTTTAGCTTCTTTGTCAAAGATCAAGTGATCATAGGTGTGTTGGTTCATTTCTGGGTCTGGTGAACAATTGTTCAATCTGTCTGTCTCTGAACCAAGAACATGCAGTTTTTATAAGGATTGCTCTGTAATACTGACTGTGGCCAAGGATAGTGATTCCCCCAGAAGTTCTTTTATCGTTGAGAATAGTTTTCACTATCCCAGGGTTTTTTGTTTTGTTTATTTCTTTGTTTGTTTGTTTTGTTGTTGTTATTCCAAATGAATTTGTAAATTCATTTCTAACTCTGTGAAGAATTGAGTTGGAGTTTTGATTGAGATTGCATTGAATCTCTAGATTGTTTTGGCAAGATGGCCATTTTTATTATATTAATCCTGCCAATCCATGAGATCTTTTCATTTGCTGAGACCTCCTTCGATTACTTTCTTCAGAGACTTGTAGTTCTTGTCATACAGATCTTTCACTTCCTTGGTTAGAGTCATACCAAGGAATTTTTTTATTCTTTTTAACTATTGTGAAGCGTGTCATTTTCTTAATTTGTTTCTCAGCTTGTTCATCCTTTGAGTAGCAGAGGCTGATTTGTTTGAGTTAATTTTATATCCAGCCACTTAGCTAAAATTGTTTATCAGGTTTAGGAGTTCTGGAGTAGCCATTCTATTATCAAATAAAATTGACTTTCAACCAAAAGTTATCAAAGAAGATAAGGAAGTACACTTCATACTCATCAAAGGAAAAACTGCCAAGATAAACTCTCAATTCTTAATATCTATGCTCCAAATGCAAGGACACCTACATTCATTAAATATTTACTAAAGCTCAAAACACACATTGCATCTCACACAGGAATAGTGGGAGACTTCAACACCCCACTCTCAGCAATGGAAAGATCATGGAAACAGAAACTAAACAGTGACATGGTGAAACTACCAGAAGTTATGAACCAAATGGATTTTACAGATATCTATAGAACATTTCACACTAAAATAAAAGAATATATGTTTTTTTTCTCAGCACCTCATGGTGCCTTCCTCAAAATTGACCATATAATTGGTCACAAAACAGTCTTCAACAGATACAAGAAGATTGAAATAGTCCCATGCCTCCTATCTGGTCACACTGGACTAAGGATGGTCTTCAATAACAATAAAAACAATAGACAACCCACATATACATGGAAGTTGAATAATGTTCTACTCAATGATAACTTGGTGAATGACAAAAGAAAGAAAGAAAGAAAGAAAGAAAGAAAGAAAGAAAGAAAGGGAGAAAGAAAGGAAGGAAGAAATTAAAGAATTTTTTGAATTTAATAAAAATGAAGTCTCAGCATACCCAAACTTATGGGATACAATGAAAACAGTGCTAAGAGGAAATCTCATAGATCTGAGTGCCTCCAAAAAGAAACTGGAGAGAGCATACATTAACAGCTTGACAGCACATCTGAAGGCTACAGATTAAAAAGAAGCAAATACACCCAAAAGGAGTAGACTGCAGGAAACGAACAAAATCAATACTGAAATTAGTCAAGTAGAAACAAAAAGAACTATACAAAGGATCAACAAAACCAGGAGCTGGTTCTTTGAAAAAAATCAACAAGATAGATAAGCCCGCACCCAGACTAACCAGAGGGCACAGAGTCAGTATCCAAATTAACAAAATCAGAAATGAAAAGAAAGACATACAACAGGAACTAAGGAAATTTAAAAAAATTATCAGATCCTATTACAAAACCCTATACTCTACAAAACTGGAAAATCTGGATGAGATGGACAATTTTTTAGACAGATACCAGGTACCAAAGTTAAATCAGGATCAGATAAACCATCTAAATAGTCAGTCTCATAATCCCTAAAGAAATATAAGCAGTCATTAAAAGGCTCCCAATCAAAAGAATTCCAGGACCAGATGGGTTTAGTACAGAATTCTATCAGACTTTCAAAGAAGATCCAATGCCAATACTCTTCAAACTGTTCCACAAAATAGAAACAGAAAGAACACTACCAAATTCATGTGTATGTTTTATAATGTTTTGGTACCTAACACCAGAGGCCAGAAGATAATTTGGAGCTGGAGTCAAAGGTAAACAGGTTGTAAGTCTCCAGATGTTGGTGATAGAAACTGAACTTGAGACATCTCAAAGAGCAGCCCTTACTCTTTACTATTAACCTTGAGAGATTTCTCCATCACTATGTTTATTTTATAACACTCCTCCCCTCCCCCAAAAACCAAGAAAACTTTTAGAAAACCCCTTGTTGCTTGTCTCTTGAGATGGAAGGGTAGAATGCTGTATTAGATAATTTTTTTGGATTCCACTCTTTCCTGGCATCTAGAGTATTTTTATTTAAGTTGTCTTCTATATATCCATTTTTTACAACTATTTAAAGTTTGTATTGTCTTCTCAATGTAATGATTGAAATTTTAAGGAACTTTATGCATTTTCCCCATTGGGCTTCTTAGTGCTAAATGACTTTCTCTTAGCTGTTAGAGGTAACAACCCAAATGGGACCTAAGTAACTCTTCAATATAATTAATCATACTTTAGCATAATTATTTAATGCTTTCCAGAGTGCGATTCAATAAAACTTGAGTGTGGCAAACAGTAAATGTGGGTGTAAATGAGCAATAGATTTTCTACTTCTTGTGTTTTGGATGATACACATTCTTAAATCCCATTTGTTAAATGCAGAGTCACCAGTCTAACGTGTTTTTTGGAAGTGATAGAAAGCCTCCTCGAGGAAGAAAGGCAGGACATTGGGGTCACGCTGTTTCAAGAAAATTGTGATTTCTTTCTTTTCTTCTCTCTTGGCTCTTTGGCTTCTATGAAGTAAACATCCTTCTCTACATGGTTTCCTGCTGCAATGTTCCATGATGACTTCCTCTTGATGCAGCAGGGATATAAAACTATAGATTGGAATTGTGAGATTGTGAAGAATTATACTTTTCTCCAGTTTAATTGACTTATCTTAACCTTGTTCATCTCAATGATGTGAAACTTGCTAATAAGTAGGTGAGAGAATTAAGAATTAATATGTGAAATGGAAGGGCTAAAGAGAGTTCAGCCAAGTCAGAAAAATCTGAATTTGATCCTCATAACCTAAGAAAAAGAGCATCACATCCAGAAAACTCATACTTATAACCCCAGCCCTGGGGAGGCAGAGATAAGAAAGTCCTTGAGGCTCACTGGCTAGCCTGTCAGCCACGTAAGTTTTATGTCTCCATCTGACTACACCAGATGTTATCCTCTGACCTTAAATTGGTATTACACACCAAACACACATACCCACACACTTAGATGCACACACATACGTGCATGCACACACACACACACACACACACACACACACACACCCTTGCTTAACTTCAAGCAGCTGTACATATGTACACACCCAACAATGATAAGAGTAGAGGAGAAACACAAACCTTAGCTAGAATATATTAGTATTTATTTAACAGGGTTCCTAATATTTCTTTCACTGGACAAACAGAAAGATAATATTAATAGATAAGTAGACATGCAAATATATTTATCTTTTCTAATATTTTAGTCAAATTCAATAATATTTATTAGGAGAATGTGAACTTAAGGTGAAACACAGACATTTTGCTGGACTTCCATATGACAGTTTTTGGCAGAGAATATTAACTTGAAAATTGCTTGGAAGTGAGGAATCCTGGGATGCTCCAAAGACTTGAGTCATGTTGTCTAGAAATCATAACAAAGTTTATCATGGTTTCCATTAATCTTAACATCTCCAGCTATTCCAATATGGACTTTTTATTACAATCCAACAGAAAACTACCATGTCATATTTTCTTTCCCTTTCAATTCTCTGACCTACATTTTCTACTTTTTACATGTTCTAGAAAGATACTGTCTACTTATCTGGTCTTCTTGCTGTCATTCAAGTAACCCCCTTTCTGCAGACTTCATTCCTTCATTATGTACTTCCTAAGGTCTACCTTGTACAATATATTTATCACACAATAAATGCTCAATTATCACTTTGCCTTTTGTCTTTCCCACCCAGAGTTGCAAATTGTACTACAGATTTATTTTCTTACCTTTTAAGCTGACCTTTACTTTGTTTATTGTGGTTCCTTTGTATATTGATACCATAGATGAGAAGGACCATGATAAGCATTTGTATCTCTGGATATTCCTGAAGAATCATTAGATTCCTTTCATTCCTGTATCTCAAATAAAATATGCATGCACAGCAAAAACACAAATCATTACTATTTATTTGTTGCTCATATAAAATGCATTCCTAAGGGGAGGGAGAAAAAATGTAAGTGGAAATGATTTAAAAGCAGGTTCACTGGTAGCCAAGATACCAAGAAGATTATTTTTCTGTAGTATAAATGTGACTGATGGCCTTACTAGAATATACAATCTAAATTGTTCCCATCTGTGAGAGGTCTGTATTAATATTATTAGTAAACATTTGGAATTTATTTGATGCTTGATAAGCTAAAGCATCATAAAAATAAAACACAGGCTGATCTTCATTTTAGAAATGAATAAAAGTAATAAAAACAATGAAATATGGAAGATTCTAGGTGACATATTTTTGCATAGTTTAGAATAATTTCATCTCAGAGCGATGCTTTGGAAGAAAAGAATTCATCCACACAGAAGTGGCACCTCTATCAATAATTATTATGCCTCTTGGTTCCAATTTTAGTAACATTGATAATAAAAGAGGAATAACAACATATTTTTATTGCTGTTAACTCATTGAGTACACAGACTTTTAATGTCTCTAATTTTAACAAGTGTGATGCCGTTGATCTCTGGAAGAAAATGAGTGTGAGGATTCAGAATTTTAGTCATAAGAGTTGTAATAAAACTTAAAGGCCAAATAGTAAGTCTCAAAATAATTTCTGACATTCTAAGATTTTTAAAAATTTCCACAAAATGATGTATAAACCTAGGAAAAGGGAAAATAGTAAATTTATATTAAGAGAATTCTCCTTTTTATTTTATTTTTATTGGTTATTTTATTTATTTACTTTTCAAATGCTATCCCCTTTCCTGGTTTCCCTTCCCTCTCCCCCTGCTTCGTGTCCACATGCACACACATTTGAGGTTATTCTCAGTTTTCACCTTAATGTAGAAATTAAAGCATCTAATGAGTTCAAAAAATAGGAAAAAGAAAAAAAGAAATAATCTCCCCTTGACAGAGCTCCATTATTACTTGTCAAATGTTGTGGCCATCCCTGAAATCTTATGCACACAAGAGATAAAAATAGACTCGGCAAGTTGTATTTATATATTTGTGCATATGAACATATATGTACCAGTAACAATCACATAAAGGAGACTATCAACTTGAAAATGGGTAGCATGGGAAGGGTTGGAGTTAGAAAAGAGAGGTGTCAGTCTCTGGATGGCCTTTCCTTCAGTCTCTGGTTCACTCCTTGTCTCTGTATTTTTTCCCGAGAGTATTTTGTTCACCGTTCTAAGAAGGACTGAAGCATCCACATTTTATTCTTCCTTCTTCTTGAGCTCCATGTTGTCTGTGAGTTGTATCTTTGCTATTCCAAGATTTGGGGCTAATATCTACTGCTCAGTGAGTGCATACCATGTGTGTTCTTTTGTGACTATGTTACCTGCGTCAGGATGATATTTTCTAGTTCCATCCATTTGTCTATGAATTTCATGAAGTCATTGTTTTTAAAGCTGAGTAGTACTTCATTATGTGCCCTACTTGGCGATCCATCCCATATGCAGCCACCAAACCCAGTCACTATTGCTGTTGCCAAGAAGTGCTTGCTGACAGGAGCCTGATATGAATGTTTCCTGAGAGGATGCTTGCAGCTAACCATCAGAGTGAGCATGGGGACTCCAATACAGGAGTTAGGAAAAGGACTGAAGGAGCTGAAGGGGTTTGCAACTGCATAGGAGGAACAACAATATCAATCAACAGACACCCCAGAGCTCCTAGGGACTAAACCACCGACCAAAGAGTACATATGGAGGGACCCATGGCTCCAGTCTTATATGTAGCAGAGGATGTTACTGTCCTGTGAAGGTTTGCTTCCCCACTGTAGGGGAATGCCAGTGTGTTGAGGTGGGAGTGGGTGGGTGGGAGTGGGATCACCCTTATAGAAGCAGGGTGAGGGATGATGGGAGAGGGAGGAAAGGGATAATGTTTGAAATGTACATATATAAAATATCCAATAAAAACATATACCTTTAAAAACAGAGGTGGGAAGTGAATGAATTCTATTTCATGTAAAAATACGTTAAAACAAAAAAAACATTGTTCATTCATCTCTTGTTAACTACATCCACTGGGTATCAGTAATAGATCAACTAAATCACAATGACTATCATTACTATTGCTATAATGAAACATATGACCCAAAACAACATGGATAGGAAAAGATTCATTTAGCTTATAGTTCCATATTGATATTTGTCATTGAAGAAATTCTGGAGAGGAACTCAAGGGGGGGGGGAATCTGGAAGCAGGAACTGATTCAGAAGCCATGAATTTGCATCTTATTAGTCTGCCTCTCATCCATTGCTCAGCCCGCTTTCTTACAGTACCTAGGACAACATGTTGGCATCACCAGAGGGCTGCTGCCCTCTAGGACTGTCAGGCCAGACCCCTACTGTCCAGCCCTATCTCCCCCTTACACACACACACACACACACACACACACACACACACACACACACACACACACACACATCAGCTGCAAGCTGGCAGAGGTAAAGGCCATCCTGTCCCCTGTGTATTCCATTTCCAGGCCTGATGTCATAAAAGACTACCAGGTGAGACCCCTTCTCCTCCATTCCCTTCCTGCTGGCTTGTCCTCCCCACTCCCACTCTCTGGACAGATCAAGTATCTGTGAGCTCCATCTTGTTCCCTGTGTGCTCCCTTTCCCAGCATTCCCAGTGCACAGATCTGGCTCTGCTGTACCTCAGAGGCTGGCTGGCACAAGAGACAACCATGTGAAACCTTTTATACCCAAATTCCCTGCCTCCTGGTTGTCCTTCTCCCACTGGTCAAGCCCAGCAACTCGGAAGCTCTACCCTGTTCCCTGAGAGCTTCAGTTCTCAGCCCGCTGCCCTGCCTACATTACTGGAGGCCTGCTGATATCAGGAACTATCATGTGAGACCCCTCCTACACAATCCTCTGCCAAGTCGTTGTCCTAAACCACTCCCAATAGTGATGAATTGCAGTTATTCCTCTCCTCCATTTCCTGGCCTACAACTCTACCTGTATTACCAGAGGACTGCCAACGTCAGGAACAACCAGATGGCTAGAGGCCATCATGCGAATACTGCCAGTAAGAACAAGGGCAGTATAGTACCACCAGACACCTACTATCTTACAACTAGATACTACAACCCAGGTAATCCTAACACAGCTGAAGGACAAGAAAATAGCCTTATATCCAACCTTGTGAAGTGTTAGAGGCCTTTAAAGATGAAATGAATAAATCACTTAAAGAAACACAAGAAATATAATCAAATAAGTGAAAGAAATCAATAAAACTATTCAATACTTAAAAATGGAAATAGAAGCAATAAAGAAATCAAGGGAATCCTGGAGATGAAAAACCCTAGGTAAGAGAATAGAAACTATAGACAAAAGCATCACCAAGAGAATAGAAGGGGTGTAAGGGATAGTCTCAGGCGTGGAAGATATTATGGAGGAAATTAATACATCAGTCAAAGAAAATCTTAGATCTAAAAGGTTTCTAACACTAAACATCCAGGAAGTTTGGGAATCTATGGAAAGAACAAATTTAAATATAATAGAAATTGAAGAATCCCAGCTCAAACCAAGTCAATATTTTCAACACAATCAAAGAAGAAAAAGTTTCTATCCTAAAGAGATGCCTATAAATGTATAAGAAGGCTGCAGAACACCAAATAGACTGTACCAAAGAATTGCCACATAATTATCAAAACACTAAATGTACAGAACAAAGAAAAATACTAAAAGCTTCAAGGGAAAAGGCCAAGTAATATGTGAAGGGAAACCTATAAGAAGCACAGCCTATTTCTCAACAGAAACTTTAAAAGTCAGAAGGGCTTGGACAGATGTTATGCAGACTCTAAGAAACCACAGATACCAGTTCAGACTACAATACACAGAAAACCTTTCAATCACCATAGATGGAGAAAATAAGATATTTTATGAAAAAAAAACAAATTTAAAAAATATCTTTTCACAGATCCATCCCTAAAGAGAATAGTAGAAGAAAAACTCCAAAACAAGGAATGTAACTGCACCCAAGAAATAAATGACCTCACAGTAGCAAAATCAATAGAAAGAACACACACACACACACACACACACACACACACACACACACACACACACAGAGAGAGAGAGAGAGAGAGAGAGAGAGAGAGAGAGAGAGAGAGAGAGAGAGAGGTACACATTGCTACTACAAGCATCAAAATAACAGTAATAACAATCATTGGTCATTAATGTCTCTCAATATCAGTGGACTCATTCCCCAATAAAATGACACAATCTGACAGAATGGATGTGGAATCAGGGTCCATTATTCTGCTACAGCCTGATCCTATGGAGATATTTTCTTAATTAGTGCTACCTCCTCTCATATGACTATCTATCTGGTTGACATAAAACTAGCCAGCACAGTTATTATATGCTTCACCTGTTAAAGAGTTTAATAAACTTTGTTACCCTTACACATTTTCTTAACCACTGTTCTTGAAACATTTTAGTACTTCTGATGCCCTCAGCATTTTTAGAGATGTTCACTTCTGGTTTTAGTCCTATGAGTGCTGAAATTCAATCACAGTGTCATTACTGTTTAACATTGTATCTTGGACTTAACATTTACTATTCATTATTGGAGTTAAAATAAATCACATGCATTTTAGAAATAGCTTCTGGCTAAATATAAATAGCCAACAAAACATTTATGAAGAATATATTTGAAAATCTGGGAGTGAGTTACTTGACTGCTGTTTGAAAAGCTAATATTTTCACAACAAATAATGACTTTTTTGTTTGTTAGAAGAAACCAATATAATGACATGAAATATTAAACTGATGAAATATATGCCATGGTGTAAGGTATTTTGTGCTGGTTAGAATAAACTATAATATCATCCTGAGTGAGGTAACCCAATCACAGAAAAAACACACATGGTATGCACTCATTGGTAAGTGGATAATAGCCCAAATGCTTGAATTACCCTAGATGCCCAGAACACATGAAACTCAAGAAAGATGACCAAAATGCAAATGATTCACTCCTTCTTTAAAAGGAGAACAAGAATATCCTTGGGAGGGAATAGGGAGGCAAAGTTTAGAACAGAGGCAGAAGGAACACCCATTCAGAGCCTGCCCCACATGTGGCCCATACATATACAGCCACCAAACTAGATAAGATGGATGAAGCAAAGAAGTGCAGGCTGACAGGAACCAGATGTAGATCTCTCCTGAGAGACACAGCCAGAATACAGCAAATACATAGGCGAATGCTAGCAGCAAACCACTGAACTGAGAACGGGACCCCCGTTGAAGGAATCAGAGAAAGAACTTGAAGAGCTTGAAGGGGCTTGAGACCCCATATGAACAACAATGCCAAGCAACCAGAGCTTCTAGGGACAAAGCCACTACCCAAAGACTATACATGGACTGACCCTGGACTCTAACCTCATAGGTAGCAATGCATATCCTAGTAAGAGCACCAGTGGAAGGAGAAGCCCTTGGTCCTGCTAAGACTGAACCCCCAGTGAACGTGATTGTTGGGGGTAAGATGGTAATGGGGGGAGGATAGAGGGGAACACCCATGTAGAGGGGGAAGGGGATGGGTGAGGGGGATGTTGAACCAGAAACCAGGAAGGGGAATAATAATCGAAATGCAAAAGAAATACTCAAGTATTAAGAAATACTCAAGTTATTAAAGATGGAAAAAAGAATATGCTATAATTGTTTACTTCTTTTTAAATTTATGTTTATGTGTACATACATCTGTACATGTTTTGTGTGTGTACCAGTGTGTACAGATAAGGGTGTTGGATACCCTGAATCTGGAGTTACAGTCTGTTGTGAGCCTCCTCACATGGGTGCTAGATGCCAAGTTCAGGATCTCTGGAAGAGCAGCAAGATTTTGAACTACTGAGCAGTCTTTCCAACCTAATGTATAGCATATGTCAATGAACATATGCACATACATATATACATACATACAAGCACATCTTTCAAGAACAATAACCTATAATACAATTAATGTAATATAAAATCATAATGTATTATTGTTTATTATTATTTTGCTATTTAACACAGAATAGGCTACATGAACTCAGAAACTTCAAAGCACAGTGACCTTTATTAATCATATTCTGGCTATTTTCTCAGGTGTCGGTTTTTCTATCACTGGCCCAACTTTCAGTTTCCTTTCCTTTCCTCCTGTCTCCTGATGCTGTATGAGACCTAAAAGCTAGCGAAATATAAAGCCATGCCTGTGCTCAATGTTTAAATGACAAATAGATCAATTAATCAGGCCAGCATGAACCTGAAATGTCTAGCTCAGGCTTAAATAAGGCATGCTCTACTCACTCTTGACAAGCAAAGAAACATACTAAATTAATTAATGAAGTACAGAGAAAGGAACTAATTTATGTAGCTCTGGTGATCTATCCTCGGCAATAGTTACAAAAATCATTTTCCATGTCATTTTTCTGAGACTTCATCAAATATAAATCTCCAAAATGGAAGAAGGAGCATAAAGATGTAGTGTGCAGAAGAACATTTGTTAAAGCAGAAAACAGGTAAACAAGCCCGCTCAGAATTAACGAATCTCCTTTCTATTTAGTCTCGCTGTCTTTCAAATGCATGCCCTGACTTGTGTGTGTGTGTGTGTGTGCCTGTGTGTGAATGTGTCCCTGTATGTGCACGCACAGGTGCATGTGTGTGTGTGCATGTACAAATGGAGAACATCTGCAGTGGCCATGTCTTATGTATGTGCACGCACAGGTGCATGTGTGTGTGCATGTACAAATGGAGAACATCTGCAGTGGCCATGTCTTAGATTCTCCAACTTAATTTCTAAGAGAGGTCTCTAATTAACCTGCAGCACAACAAACAGCACAGGTGACCTTGTCAGAGAGCCCAGGGATTTGACTCCTGGATTTCAAGTGTGTGTGTTTTGCTGACTGAGTTGTTGCTCAGCCTCTTGTTTGTTTTGTTTTGTTTTGTTTTGTTTTGGTTTGGTTTGGTTTGGTTTGTTTTGGTTTGGTTTGGTTTGGTTTGGTTTGGTCATGAGTATATTGTACGTAGAGTGGGAAAACATCTTAGATTTTTCTTCTTCCATGAAGTTAAACATTCTTATTGGTGTTTTTCTTTCCCAGCAGGTGAAGAATTGAGCAAGATAAAATTTATAGACCAGGAGGCAGCCATGTTTCTGCTATCTCCCTGCGTGCTTCTTTCCATAGAATCAGGCTTTCCAGATTAACTTCAGGGAAATTAAGCATGCTTTATTTCCTGGGAAGGATGAAGTTCCTTAACAAGCATTCCCAAGCAGAAGAGAAAACAAAGTGTAAGGAAGAAAAAACTTGAATTTACTTGTGCTTTCCTTGGAAATCTTGACTTCCTTAGGGCAAAGATATATTTCTAAGAAATCATTAAGAAAGCTGAGGCTTTTCTGAGCTTTGATTCTACCAAATATATGTTCATTTTCAGTGTTTGTTTGTACATAGTATTTAAACACAGTGAGAAATATAGAATTTGTTGCAAAATCTAAAGGATACAATTTTCTGCCTTCTGACAGATGTTTCATACTATTTCATCTTCCTATGTAGATGGACTTTTTAAAGTGGTCATTGTTTTGATGACCTGGAAAATTGAATAAAAGATCCTTCTCATGATCCCAGGATGCTGAGGTAGAGAGCTGGAACAGGAAAGGGACAAAACTGAAAATGTACTGAGTTAGAGGGGCCAAACTTAAGACGCTGATAAGGAGAACTGGGAGGGTGTACCTCAGCTGATAATACAGCTTAGTGTATGGACAGCACAAGCCATGAGATGTCTAGTCCTTGCTTGCAGCTCTTTCCAGATCATATCACTGTCTTCAGTCTATGCCCTAGACTACGCTCCAAGCTTGGTGTGGGAAAGGGAGGTCTGGCAGACAAAGTCTTGTAATTGCTATGATCAGGTCTAGAAGTACATATTGGATCTTGGCCTGGAGTCAGACTATTTTGTTCTCTTTGTAAATGCAAAATTGGAAAACAACTCATCCTAATTAGAGAGAAAATTACATATTAGAGAAAGGTCCTTCCAAATCTAAATTACAGAGTACAGACACATGACCTCAGGAGGAAATGGCGATGCATAGTACCGTGGCAACCGCCAAATCGACAGTGGTGACTATACATGATGATATGCTGAATAGAAGCTGAAAATACTGTTTTCAAGAAAAGTTCCCGTTGTGAGAAAATACTGACTGACAAAATATGCTGAAGCAAAGCACATAGAATACTTTAGCCAGGTATGGGTGCACACACCTTCAATTCTAGCACTAGGAGTTGGAGGCAAGGGCACCAGGGGCTCATTGTCAACTGCAACTACATAGATATCTTGTCTGCAAAAGAATAAAAGTGCCATGTTTCATGATAAAATTTACCAAGTCTTAGCTAAACTAGTATGTGAGCATAGTTATGTGTATGTAGTCTTAAAACAAGTCATATATTTTTAAAATATTTATTATTTTATGTGTATGAGTACATGTGTGTAAGCACACCATGCCTATGTGTGATGCTCATGGGAGCTATAAACAGGTGGTGGATCCCCTGGATCTGGAAATATAGGCTGATATGAACTACTAGGAGAATGCTGGAGTCTGAAGTGGGGTCCACTACAACAGCAGCAAGTGCTCTTAGCCACTGAGCCTTATTTTATGTTAAAAGTAGCAGCTATTGGCAAGTGGAATATAAAAAATGTTTTAGAGTATGATGAGATTTGTCAAATTCCCATAAAAAAGCATCGTGAAATAATTTGTCAAATAACCAAAGTCACTTTAAAGGCATTGTGTCTGAGTGAAGAATGTTTATCAGCCTGCTTGAGGACACTTGTTACCTGCATAGCACAGAAATGTGATGCAGCAGAGGGGGGGGGGTTGAGGTACTACAGCAGAGATCTGAGTCTGGAGGGCAGGTGCATGAGCTTCCACCTTTCTGCTCTGTATACAATGAATACAATGAATTTTACAAAGACATATGTCTAGGTACAGGAAAGAAGATCATTTATTTGGAGAAACACATGTGGAGACTTCAAAGGGTCCAAGGTGACATTTTGTGAATGGTTTACACAGTCCCTACCTGTAGAAGTTTCTAAAAGACTGTGCATTGCTGAGCATGCTACCCAGGTCTACTGAGGCTCAAGTAGACTAAGCCCTTCCCATCTTGCTCTGGTGCCTTCTTTAGTATGTTAATGTTTGCCCTTTACCCCTCATTTAGTTTCCATTCTTCCTTGACACTGCAGCTCTTAGGGTGCTCTGTAATACTCACTGGATCCTGGTGCCCTATGATGTTAAAATGTGTTTCATTGTTAATCACCAAGGTTTAGTTTAGATTTGAACACTTGTGTATTGGTAATAGTTTATTCAGGTGAATTTCAGTTATTTGATACAAGAAATACGGCAAGAACACCTGTAAGAAATGAGGAGAGAAACATTGTCTATGTGCTTTGTACAGTTATGCCCAGAGTCCCCTCTGCCTCTTATTCTTTGTCTTTGTACTACTGTGTTCCTTAATCAAGCATCCTATTCTCTAAAGCTACCACAAGGTACCAAAGTTGTACAGCTGGAGACAAAATTGCTTTCTCAACATTCAAAGGTTAGCTTGTCCTACATTTTAGCTCATGGATAGTGTCTTTCTGTTCTGCCTTCACACAACGAGGAAAACCTCAGGTTTCCTCAACTCCATTCTAGAGCATTTATCTCAACCCTTGATCCTAATTATTTCTCACAGACCTTTTAACTGACTCTCCTCATATTTGTTATTATGATGTCAACATACACTTTGGAGTAATGAGACCCTCTGTGGTACAGGTCTAGTTGTGTAGCCATCTGGTTTTCTATACCCACTGGGAAGGAGATTTCACACTGCAAATGTCACATGAGCCATTTCAGCCATGATCAAAAACTGACAATCATGGAACTGAAGACTATCTTTGTACTTTTTCTATTTACATCATCTTGACATCTTAAGGCATTTCTGAAAAGCACAATCAGTTCAGAATTCTCATTTTGCTAAATACAGAGGTTTGGTATAGAGGATTAAGCATCTCTTCACCTTGATT
Organism: Rattus norvegicus; assembly: GCF_021556685.1. Taxonomy (NCBI): domain Eukaryota; kingdom Metazoa; phylum Chordata; class Mammalia; order Rodentia; family Muridae; genus Rattus; species Rattus norvegicus. Next base: position 114,710,505 of record NC_141537.1, on the reverse strand, counting down.
TCACCTCTACTTTATTTTGTCTTTTGCTTTTTGCTTATGGGTACTTTGCATGTGTCTGTGTAGGACCTGAATGTGGTGCTTTATGGAAGACAGAAGGCATTGAGCCCCTTGAAAACAGAGTTCTGAGTTGCCATATGAATTCTAAGTCCTCTGGGAAAGTAGCCAGTACTCTTAACCACTGTACCATCTCTCTAGTCCCTCCACTCTCCTTAACTAGACATTCAAACTCTATTTTCCTGCAGAAACCCATAAAGCAAATTGTTGCCATTTAATAAAACAAGAGAAGCTAGTCTTGGGAAGTCAGAATATGAATATTTTGCCTAAAGAAAATGAAAATAAAAAAAAATCTGTGGAGCAAATGTGGAATTCTCTTCTGAATAATGTTTTCTCTACCTGGTGTTTTCTCTGTTTAGAGTAATATAAAACAAAATTAAATAAGTTTCATAACTACTGAAAAGTTCAGCCTATAACTATTGATCAAATTAATCAAGAGAAAGTATTTATAAATGAATACCTTTTTAAAAAAATCTTTGTGCATCAGCACAAAAAAGCATAGACTAAGAGTACAAGGTTGAACATTTTAATTAAAAAAAAATGTACCCAACTGCTTTTAACCTTACTTCGCAATTGTTTCATCACTCAGATAGGCACATTATAATGGTGTTTTAATATTTTAATAGCTTTGTTTCCACATCTCATTTCCCTCAGGCATAGAAACAAATTGGTACTCACCTTCAAGGAATGTTGAAGGAAGCTTTCAAAGACAGAACAGATAAAAACAGATTACAAAACCACAGAGACAGATGCACGTGGACAGTAACAATGTCTGCAAATGGAATAAAAGTTTCACATAGAAGCAATGGCTAGGCAGCCTATTTTATTTGGTTTCTCTTTTTGAACCCTGTTGTCTTCTGGGGTTGTCACTGGACATAGTTAGTCTAACCCTCTATCATGGTGGATATAGCCCTTGCTCTGAGCAGTCTCAACTGTTCTCCAAATAAATTGTTTGGATTAGGTGCCATGCTCCATTGTCCCCTGGCATTTACTCTGGCTGAGCACAGGGGAGGCAAGGACAGTGTTATTGAAGAGCAGTAGAGAATAAAAAGCAGATGATTTTCCTGTCTCTGCTTTCAGCAGCATCTCTCTGCTGGTTACTTCCAGGTCTTGGTTTGTGTTCATGGTTTCATCACCCATCATGCACCACCCCTTCAACACACCTTTTCAATGATATATACAAACATAGATTCTAGAGTAGCTTTAAAACGTCATGATCCTAATTCCTATTATATTTCAAAATTCAGCAACTGCCCCCAGAGTATAGATAATATTTGGTAATTTTCCATACTTAGGAGTAAGGACATGGGATAATACAGACCAGAGATACAGAATCAAGGCAACTTATTTTTCTTTGATCCACATTTGTGTCTAAACTTCAGCAAGGCTGTGTGATTTGGTATTTTTGTTTTCTTCCTTTTGAAAATTCAGCATGTTTTGTAATTTGAAAACTATTCAGGTGAATCTCCTAAGCTGTATTGAATTGCTCTAGGTAATTTATTGACAATAGTTCAGCAATTGTATATGGTAGCAAAGCAGGATGTGCTATGATAGTCTGACAGGCTAAAAATAACTAACATTTGTTTAGCATTTTGCCAAGAATTATCTTACATGACTGATAATGGAACTGTTAAACATGCTTTATTATAACTCTCATTTTACGGATGAGGAAACCTGAGCTCAAGAAGCCTCTGACTTTTTTAAAAACCATTCAGCCAAGAATAAGTCAGATAGATGCTACAGAGAAATTCACAGAGGCTGGGACACAGTAAATTCAGGTATAAACAGTTATAAACACTAGTTGTGGACGCATAAATCCAAGCTGGTAGAATGGGGCCAAAATAAAAAATGTGCCCCTCTCTATCATGCATGAAAAAGAAAAGGTTACCAACGAATACTTTCAAAGTATCTTGGTAGTCTTGCCACCAGAACTTAGTTCAGTCATGCTACTGTCTAATTTGAGAAAAGGATCAAGATAAAAAAAACAGAAAAAGAAAAGAAAAGGATCAAGAAACAATATGATACATACTTAACACTATCTTTACAGAGACACAGGATACATGCTTAGCTTAACATTGTCTTCATAGTAGACATGATATTCATGATTAACATAATATTCATGATGGAAAGAATTGGAATGGAACATACATGTTTTCATGGTAACTTTGTAGAACAGAATACGTATTATTTACTATACACACTCCCAAATAGACTTACGTGGATTCAATGATAAAGAGCTTGCTTCATTAATGTCAGTTTGGGACAGTGACACTTTGGAATGGACAACTGAGGAAGCAAACAGTCTGATCTGAATTGGGCCAAATCATCTGAGAAGCTATTTTCAGAATGTGACCCAAAATGAGAATGTTTATAGGAAAAATACCTAACTATAAATCATGAAAATATAGTTGAAATACCAATAAAATATTATCTAATACCTGTTCTATGATTGTGTGATTGTTAGTAACAAAAAGAGGGTATTATTGAAGAAAATGGGAAGAAAATGGAATTCTTTTTACATATACGAAATTAGCTGCCAATTCATCATAAAATTCAAAATATAATTAAAATGTGACCCGGCAATAGTATGACTGAGTATCTAGAAGAAATGAAATTGGTGTCCCAAGCGATATATATACTTTCATATCTGCTGTAGCACTAATAATACTAGCAGAATACAGGTCTACTTAAGTGTCGGTAAGCAGGTGGATATGAAAGTTTGGTACATATATGAAGTGGTGAATTAGTTAAACCTCCTTGGTGTCCAGTGGGTCATATGCAGACTGCATCCAGACAAGAGTTCTATGGATTTGTGAAATTAAGACACACACACACACACACACACACACACACACACACACACACACAGAGAGAGAGAGAGAGAGAGAGAGAGAGAGAGAGAGAGAGAGAGAGAGAGAGAGAGAGCATACCTCACCACACACACACACAGAGGAGGGGGGAGGGAAGGAGGGAGGAAGAGAGAGAGAGAGAGACAGACAGACAGACAGAGAGACAGAGAGACAGAGAGGCAGAGAGACAGAGACAGAGACAGAGACAAATGCACACCAGCTAATTCTGATATGCCTTGACTAGCTCTCTGGTATTCCTGATTTAAATCTATATTTCATCTCTGCTACCTGTGACCCAATCAGGGAAGTGCCCCCTAGATCCATTTTCCTGGATTCTTACATGCTGGTCTTCCATTAGTTTTCATCTTTCTGCTTCCTTGTTGTGGCAATTCTCTTTCTCTTCCTGTCCCCGAGTTCTTTGCCAGTGCAACCTAAAAGTCCCACCCCATCTCCCTGTACAGCTATTGGCTTTATAGCAATACTTTATTATCAGTTAAAATCAGCTGGGGGCAGGGATCCTTAGGTCTTGAATCACAGCTTTTGGGAGCCAAAATAAGACATAACAGTGGAACCTATTTCCAACACATAAATTTTATAATGTTATTGGGTGTTAAAATGAAAGTAGATTTTTTCTACATGTGACAACTTATATGAATCAAGAAAATAATATGCTAAATGAAATGTTAAGCATAAAGACAAGATGTTGCCCATCTTAGATGAGAGAGAGAGAGAGAGAGAGAGAGAGAGAGAGAGAGAGAGAGAGAATATTCATAGAGACTATGGGTAGACCTGTGGTTCCCAATGGGCTGGGTAGGGACAATATGAGGGTAGCATTGGTCAAATGACATGACACCGGTTAGAAATAATAAGTTAGTGAGATGTGTTGTGAATACTGGAATCTTGACAATTAAGAAAATAGATTCTTTTACTCATAAAAGTATATGAATCAACACACATTTAATTAGATAAATTATTTTATTTTATAAACATATTTCATAATAAGTACACCATAAATATACACAATTTTGTTTGTCAATGACATATAATTCTTTTGGCTAAAAAGAATAGAAGGCTGAGGAGTTGGCTCCATCTGAAGAGAGCTTGCTGTACAAGCAGAAGGACCTCATTTAAATCTGGAGGCTCAGCAAAAAGAGCTGGGTGCAGCGATACACACCTATAGTATTTGATGGTTACTTCTTTGTCCTACTTGTCACAAACTTAGACATACTAAGTAGAGGGAGCCTCAAGTGAGGAATTGTCTTCATCGTTTTGGCCTCTGGGCATGTCTGTGATGCAGTTTGCTGATTACTATTTGCTATAAAAGCACCCATCCCACTGTGCGATGCCCATCCTTAGGCAGGTAGGTCTAGGCTGTATAAAAGAAAGTAGTTGAGCATGAACCAGCCAACTAACTAGTCAACTACTAACCAGTAGTATTACACTCCTGGCTTTTACTTCAAGATCTATCTTGAGTTTCTGTGTTGGGGTTTTTCAGTGATGACCTATAGTCTGTAAAATCCAACGAGTCCTTTTCTCCTCGGGTTGCTCTTACCCTCTGTTTTATCACAGTAATAGAAGGGAAACTAATACAAAAGCCCACCTCTAAGGAGGTAGAGCTAGATGCATTGTTAGGGTTCACTAGCTAGCGAAGCCAAGTCTATTCTGCTAATTTTAGACCAATGAGAGGTCTTGTCTTAAAAGTAGGGTGGGTATTTTAATTAGAAAAACCACGTGAAGTTAACTTCTGGCCATGAACAATTATACACATAACACATATGAATGAAAAGAAAAAGATGAATGTGATTATCTCTTGAGATGTGTCATGTTTTATAAGATTTCACTGGAAAATATGAGTCATCTGAGTACATTTGAAGAGAATAAGATGAAGAAAGGAAGGGAGCATAGTTCTTGGCTTTACAAGCATTTGCCAGCAACATTTCTGTATGTGAAGGGTGAGTGTAGATTTTGTTGGATAGTTGAGTGTGTTTGACATAGCAGAAAGAGAATTCTTAAGCTTGTAAGTTCCCTTTTGGCATAGTTGTTGCTTGTAGTAACTGACCCTTAACTAGAGATGCTTTAGTACCTGGACAGTGGTGCTGCACTCATTTAATCCCAGCACTCTGGAGGCAAAGGGAGGCTGACATCGGCCAGTCTGGTCTACAGGGTGAGTTCCAGGACAACCAGGGCTATAAATAAACTCCCTGCCTTCAAAAGAAAAAAAAAAGGAACAGAAATTTCAGTGTTGCTTTACTGATAGAATTTTTGTTCTTAGAGCAAATCGTGTCAGTATTTTTTTTCTCTAATAAGAGCATAGTCCAGGTACTGAAAAAGATTCTCTCCTGGCAACAAGCTCATGCTGTCATGTACTAGGAGCAGTGAGAAAATATTGAGGCTTTCCTTATAGAAGTATAGATGAGTTTTATTCAATAATTCTTGCATTACTATTTTGCTGTTGCTTACACTAATATGCAGAATTGCCGATGTATTTGGAGTTCGTGAATAATCCCCTTGTCTCTCTGCAAATGTAGCATTTCTCCTGCTGTTATATTTGTTATTCATCTCAGTCAGAATCTGGAGGTGGTGGGCATTAAGTGGACTCTACTCTTGAATGTAATCCCTCTGCTGGGCTCCAGACACAGGAAAGAGGTCTATCTGTATAACAAGTGCAGTGATATTTGGAAATAAAACCAGAAAATTCTTGGATGTATTGAGGTACATATGGGTTTCCTCATGATTGTACCAGAAAACAGTTTTAGCTCTAACATTTGGACTAGTTCATTGAATCAGTAAATTAAGAGAATCCTAGAAATGGATAGGTTTTATCCGATAGCTTATTTCCAGTTCTTCTTTTATAATTTTATTTTTTTCAAAAAATCCAACAATTTCTTATTATTATCATCATCATTGTTGTTGTTATCATTATATCTTAATACATGAGGTATGCTTATGGCATATTAAATATTTTTATCTAACTGTTTTTTGGTTGCAATTTGTAGGTCAAAGTTTCACACTGTTGTCCAAGCTCTGATCTCAGTTATATGACTCTATGACTTCCTTGGCCTCCCAAATTCTGGGACCACAGGCCTGAGAGCCTAGTCTCTATGATGAGGGCCTATTTTACAGTAGGATATAGCAATTGGAAAACGTTATGTGCTGTAGGCTTATGTAGGGAGCCGTATTGGATTTGGGCCTGGCCATTTTGACTGTATGGCTCAAAGTGGCTACGTGACTCTTGGCTGCATGGCCACAGATGTTCAACCTTGTAATGACTGCCATAAGTCTTGAGAGTGTTGAACAAAAGCCTCTCCCATGAATTTGTGGCACAGAAAGATAACTTTCACAGGATGTTTCAGTCTGAGCAAACACCAGCGTCTCCATCGCATGACCTCTTCACCTTCTGCTCTCGCTGCTGGAATGCCCTCCTCCCTCCATTCTTTGTGTTTCACAAAGGACACTCCCCCTACCTGAAAGCCTTAAAAGCTGTAACGTTCACCCCAATAAACGAGACCTTGACAACAGAACTTTTGCTTGGTCTCCTTCTTCTCTTCACCCCCATTTGATACACAGGTAGAAGGCCTCTTCGGGACCCTGAATAACTGGACCCGCTGGACAGGTCATGCTTATGCATAGCAGGTAAAGAGAAAATACACTCGGGGATGGTGGTGATATGCTGGGGTAAAGTTGAGCTCCCACTTAGCACACAACTGACACCAAAATGAGGTTCTGAGAATAAGGACAGGAAAGTCTTAGGGGTGTGCTCCTAGTGTGTTGTGTATCAGTAGGAGGAAGAAGATTTTACCATCCGGAAGTTCTTAGGAAGCAATCACCATAACCATACTTGGGAACATCAGAACGAATAACTGGTCAGAATGTCTCAAACATTGTATTAGAATGCGAGGGGCAGTCAGGACACTGAGACTGTCACTACAAGTGAAAGCCAGAGGATGAAGCACAGGGACCTGAAATCCAAGCAGCTAGAAGAACGGGATTCTCTGATGTTTAAATAAGGGACATGGAAAGAAAACATGTAAATATCATTAAGACTATTTTTTGAACATGATTAGACAGAGTGGCTTTACCATTCTAATATGTCAAAATGTATTTTAAAACAACTTTCTGAAAATTGAAATAGCAAATATGTGACTGAATTTTAATTTTGAGGGAAGACTTGCTGAGATCAAACAGTTCTATCCCCTTCCATTTCAGTGCCTGACAGCCTTCAGATCCACTGTTCCTTGGTGATGCGTCAGCATGTCTCTTGATTAAGATTTATCCTTAAGGCCAAAGAATTCAAGTTATATGAATATTAATGGATAGGTTAGCATGTTAATGTATTCATTCAAAGTTATCTTTGGATTTTAATAACCACTAACATTGAAAACAATGAAAACTGCACAGATACACAGTTTTTGGTGACCTATTCTCAGAAATAAGAATGAGATGAACTGAATAAAATTAGTGTCACATGGTAGGAAGAACTTCCTGTGTACAGAGAAGGAAGGCTGTGCTGTCTACAGGCATTGAAGAACAAATTTTCCAGCTAAAGTATGTTTAGTTCTGGATCAGGTTCAAACATTGCCTGGAGGAGCAGAAAAGTAAGAGTGTGAAGGGAATTGTTCTAGGATTTAACTGGATTTTGTTTTCTATAAAAGTAATAGAATTACCCAGAATCAGTCAACAGTGAACTCTGAAATGCATAGCATATGAAACCCCTGATGATAAGTACTGTGAGTACTCAGTTAAATAAGGCATCTATATGATAACACCATTTCTTCCACCAAAGCCTGGGTTTATTGAGGAGGACATGAAAGACCTAGTACATGGTTCCGTTTCTCTGCTTCTTCCCATGTATATCCAGATTTATAGAAAGGATGTGAATTGTACAAACTGAAACCAGTAGATAAATTATAACCAGGGTTTGTAGCACCTTGTCCAGCATGGCAAACAGACCAGCCTTTTACCATTGGTGAGTGGAGAATCACTGTGAGGCGTTAAACAGATCAGAGATATAGTAGGAGGTTTTTAAGACCAGAGTCTGCCATGTTGAAAGACAAGAATAAATATAGTATGATCAGTTAGTGAGAGGATCCAATCAAGATTTCTTTCAGTATGTCAAAGTGATAGCAATAGAAATTTGAAACATGATTGGATTTTGAGTGGGTTTTGATAGTTAGAGCCAAAGCTATCAGCCTTAGGGAACTAAGAAATCCAAATAAGCTGTATTCTCTGAGCTGGCTGGCTTCAGACTGTATCAGTGAATGGAAACATCTTCAAGTCTAATATCCAATGGCTCCTGAATATGTGTACTGACTATGAAGAGGCGGTTTACTTCTTTAACTACCTCTTTAAACGTGTATACTCCATAATATAAGAGATACATTATTTTTTCCCAGTTGGATATTTTTCCCATTTGGAGCAGCATTGGTTAGATAAACCACCTTTCATTAGCCTCTGTGCTTTTTGCAAGCATGAAAAGGTGCTACAAACCCTGGTTATAATTATTGAAGCATCAATAATGTGTCTATGAGCCCAGTGAAGTAGTACAACTGTCAAGGGAGTCCTTTGAGTAGAAGTCATGTGATGGAAAATGTTCTGTGAGTTAGTTCATATGGCACTGGGCTTAGTGAAGTCAAATGCATTCCAAGCATGTGGACATTTTTCAGGAAGAATATTTCTGAAGTAATCAAGATCTAGGAAAAAAACTGATCGGGGGTTGGGGATTTAGCTCAGTGGTAGAGCACTTGCCTAGCAAGTGCAAGGCCCTGGGTTCAGTCCTCAGCTCTGGGGAAAAAAAAAGAAAACTGATCAGCTCATATCACCAAGAGCTAAGTTTTACTGCAGTCAACATGAGCCCGCAGTAGTCACAAGATCCAGGCCAGCCTTGGTAAAGGGATATCATCTTGAATTCAATGTGTGGCTTTAATCTTGCCAAAATGTGGCTTCATTGTCCATGGGTGCATTTAAACCAGCACTTTAGTGGCTGTGGATGAAAACGAATTAAGATCCACAGTGGTAGTGTGTTACCATGTCCAGTTGATCATTAAATCTCAAGCAATGTCCATTGGTGGGTATTCAGTGGGATGAAAACAACCTTATGTTTCATTCTGAGATACCGTTGCACTTCCTTTGCACAAAGGCATATTTAAGTCTAGTGTATTAGCACATTTAAAGCCACTTTGGAATAAACTTTGAAAAGTGAGTACTTATTTTACCTTTTCAATTACCAACCTAGTTTTATTTTTGTTCCTAAAATAGACTACACTGACCAAAGGCTATCATAGCAGAAAGAAGTTTAAGGAAACCATCTGGAAGCCCCTTACTGGGAAGAAGCTGAGGAAGGAACTTAGTACACGTAGACAAATCACATCCATAGTCAAGAGCAGAGAAATTAATGCATGCATTCGATCTTGCTTGCTTGCTTGTGCATATCTTGATTCCTCCATTCTTCAACAATTAAAGTAGGCTGACTCTTCCCATATCAATTAACTTAAAATAATCGTCCACAGACATGCTAACAGGCCAACTAGATATAGGCAGTCTTTCATTGAGAGTCTCTTCCCAGGTGATTCTAGAATGTTTCCACTTGATATACTTTTTTCCCCATCTTTATTAAATTGGGTATTTCTTATTTACATTTCAAATGTTATTCCCCTTCCCAGTTTCCAGGCCAACATCCTCCAACCCCTCCCCCGCTCCTTCTACATGGGTGTTCCCCTCCCAATCCTCCCCCCATTACTGCCCTCCCCTGAACAAATCTGTTCACTGGGAGTCCAGCCTTGGCAGGACCAAGGTCTTCCCCTTCCATTGGTGCCCTTACTAGGCTTTTGATTGCTACCTATGCAGTTGGAGCCCAGGGTCAGTCCTGTATAGTCTTTGGGTAGTGGTTTAGTCCCTGGAAGCTTTGGTTGGTTGTCATTGTTGTTCATATAGTGTCTCAAGCCCCTTCAGCTCTTTCAGTCCTTTCTCTGATTCCTTCACCAGGGGTCCCGTTCTCAGTTCAGTGGCTTGTTGCTGCTAATTGCCTATGTATTTGCCATATTCTGGCTGTGTCTCTCAGGAGAGATCTACATCCGGTTCCTGTCAGCCTGCACCTCTTTGCTTCATCCATCTTATCTAGTTTGGTGGCTGTATATGTATGGGCCACATGTGTGGCAGGTTAATCACCAAAGTTACTAATTTTTTAACAGTTTTATCTTTTTTCCATCATCATTTTTAATATTTACCTACTATTTATCATTCTGGTGGTTAGTCCTTGTTAGAAAATTTGGTTGATTCATTTTGCAATTCTAGACATACCTTAATTTTTGATGATCACCTATTGTATAAGACATGTGAGTAGCTCAGAGTACCTAAATGCCAAATTCCTAAAGAGCAGTTGATTATTTAAGAAAGCAACACAGAGATTTGCTAACTGACAAATCTCCTCTAAGTGCTAGACTCACATGTATGTGATGTATATATAATGCATTAGAGATATAATATAATATAATGTGATGCAATACATATCCAAGAGTTATCTGGAATACTGTTGGACCCTATAACTCTGATCAGGATTAATTATGCAATATACTGTCCAACATAATCACTTTTTAAAATTTCACTTATTTTTATTTTATGCATATGAGGGTTTGCCTGAAAGTATGCATATGTATATTCTCATGAACTTCCTAGAGGCCAAAGAAAATGTTGCACCTTTTCCTATGCACAGAACAACTCCAAACATACCAATGACCACATAGTATTTGATCCTTTGTTTAACTTATGATTCACTAATTTCTGAAATACCCTTGGTGCCTTGATTTTGACCTTGTTTGTATTATAACAGTTTATCTTCAGCAGTGTGCAAAAAGGAAAATTCATGGCACTTACTGAATGCTTCTGGAGCAATATACTCTGCTCTGTTTGAAAGGCTTAAGCTTCAATTCCTCATACATCCATAAGTGAGTGAGCTGCCTCACCACAGGGTGAAAGTCAAAGGAAGACATCTCTGACCTTGAGCCTTTCAATAGTTATTTTGTCTGCTGGAGAAAGGAGCTTTTGAGAACCAGCCTTTTGACTGTAGATTCAAGAAGCTTCACACACCACAGGCATCTCACCACCCCCAACATCTGTGACCAGAGAAAAGGATTATACCCTTATCCACTAAACATCGATGACTGAGGCTAAAGAGAAAGAGGGTTAGTATGCAGGCCAGATCTTAATAGAGCCATATTAGCTGAGCTAAGTTTAGAACCCTTTAACATGTACACAATGGTCTCAGTAAGTGCTAATAATGGCTTTTGGGACTCTGGGTGAGTAGATAAAGCTTTATGTCTGAACCATACTTGTGTAAATTCCAGATGCTGTTAAAGCACAAATGGTTTTGACTGTTGCTATCTTCCAGACCACAGCATGGGAAAAATCCAGAAAACATCAACACACAAATGGAAACATAATATTCAGCAAGAGACCCATTTCCTGCAATTTTGTGAGCTGTTTCTATAAAAAAGTGAAATAAAAATATACCATATGTTATGATATTATGAATCAAATATGAATATCTTATCAAATATGAATATCTTACGCGTTCATGAAAAGTAAAACAAATAAAACAAGAAACAATAAAATGGGAAAATGGAATTCACCAAAATTCTTATGATATGAAAACAATTAAGATAATAAATAGAAAATTTGAATATCTCAAAACATAAAAAGTATATCCTAGAATATCCACTGAGGAAAAAAAATACATATAACTGATAGCTAATTTGGATAAAGCAAGTTTAACCTCAAGAATGAAATTATTTCTGAATGATGTCACCTCTTGCAATTTGTAAAACAATGGGGCTTTAAATGATCATCTCTAAGGAACTGAGATTTGTCATGGGCAGATGAGAACGTAAACTAAGGCTACAGTCTGGAAGCCAAAGGAGACATATGCGTTGAAATATTTTACCTCGTATTTTTCAATTCCACCATTAACAAAGTTATCAATATCAGCACACATAAAATTATATAAAGGAAGAATAATATAATTTTTAATTATCCATAAACAAAAAACATAAGTACCCATACTTGGAAACTCACTTAGTTATTATTTTAATTTATGTTCCATTTTCCAATATTTCTGGAATTAATGTTAGAGACAATAGGAAGGATAATACTGTTGATTAGTTTTATGCTAAGTGAATTATGTAGGAAACATACTTGAATTTTCCCTTAAAATTCTCAACAAAGGGACTGAAGAGATGTCTTACGATTCCTAGACTCTACCTGTTGGCACCCAATTGTCTGTAACTTCAGTTTCAGGAAAATCAAGTGGTCACTTCTGGCATCTGTGAACTAGAAACACACATGATGCTCAAATATACATGCAGTCAACCACTCCATATACATAAAACAAAAATAAACATTTTTAACTTTTGTTATTAACTACTTTATTTATTTGCATCCCAAAGGTTGCCTTCCTCCCATTCCTTCCTGACAAAGCTCTACTCCCTAACCCCCGTATCCCTTGGCCTCTGAGAATGCTCCTGCCAATTATCCCCCTTCCCTGGGGATTTCAAATTTCTACAGGTTTAGACACATCGTCTACCATTGAGGCCAGACAAAGAAGTCCTCTGATACATATGTGCTGGGGGCCTCAGACCAGCCCATGTTTGTTCTTTGGTTAGTGACTTAGTCTCTAGGAGCTCCCAGGGGTACAGGTTAGTTGACACCTTTGGCCTTCCTGTGGGGTTGCCATTCCCTTCTGATCCTTCAATCCTTTCCCTAACTCTTCTATAGGGGTCCTGGACTACAATCCAATGCTATGGGTATCTGCATCTGTCTCAGTCAGCTGCTGGTAGAGCCTTTCATAGGACAGCCATGCTAGGCTCCTGTCTGCTAGCAGAACATAGCATCAGTAACAGTTTAAGGGTTTGGTGCCTGCCCAAAGGGATTGATTCCATGTTGGGCCCTTCACTGGTTGGTCATTCATTTAGTCTGCTTAATTTTTGTCCCAGCATTTTGCTTATTTTGGGTCAAAAATTTTGAAGGTGAGTTGGTGTCCCCATCCCTCCACTGGCAGCCCAGTCTAACTACTGGAAGTGGTCATTTCAGCTTCCAAATCCAGCTGTTGGGCATTTCCGCTAAGGTCACCCACATTGAGCCTGGAACTTCTCCCCCACCTTAGATCCCTGAGACTTTCTAGAGGTTTCCCCGACCTTACCACCAGCAGCTGCATATTTCCATCCATTCTCCTGGACCTCTCTCCTATCTCCCTCAAATCTGATCCTGCCTTTTTATCCCCCCATCACCTCTCCCATCCAGATCCCTCCCTACCTTCACCTACTATGATTATTTTGTTCCTCCTTCTATGTGGGATTTAAGCATCTCACTTGGGCATTTCTTCTTATTTAACTTCATAGGGTCTGTGGGGTGTATCATGTTTATTCTGTACTTTGGAGCTAAATATCCACTTATCAGTAAGTACATACTATGCATGTCCTTTTGGGTCTGGGTTATCTCACTCTGGATAATATTTTCTTGTTCCACTCATTTGCCTGAATAATTCATGATGTCCTAGTTTTAAATACATGGATAGTATTCCATTGTGTAAATGAATCATATTTTCTATATCTATTCTTTGGTTGAGGGACATCTGGGTTGCTTCTAGTTTCTGGCTATTGCAAATAAGGCTGCTGTGAACATAGTGGAGCATGTGTCTTTGTGATATTGTGGCGTATCATTTGGGCATATGCCTAGGAGAAATATAGCTGGGTGTTCAGGTAGAAAAACTTCCAATTTTCTGTGGAACTGCCAGATTGATTTCTAGAGTTGTTATTCCAGTTTTCAGTCTCACCAACAATGGAGGAGTATTCCTCTTTCTCTATATCCTACCCAGAATATTCTGTCACTTGAAATTTTGATCTTAGCCATTCTGATTGGTGTAAGGTAGAATTTCTGGGTCGATTTGAATTGCATTTCCCTGATGACTAAGTATATTGAACATTTCTTTAAGTGCTTTTTGGCCATTTGAGATTCCTCTGTTGAATATTCTCTATAAAGCTTTGTAGCCCATACACATAAACAAAAATAGACAAGTTTTTTTAAAAAATATTCTTTTCTTTAAATTCCGATCCCCCTGAAGGGTTATCCAGTATAATATAAGGGCTAAACACACACACACACACACACACACACACACACATACACACACACACACACACACTGTGCAACAAGAAGAAGTTATTAATTTTAGAGCAAGTTGAAAGAATAGGAGGCATTAGAGTGGTAGAACAAGGATTGGAAGTAGCATAAATACAATATTCATGTATGAAAATTCTCAAAAAATTTAAAATTTACATTAAATAAAATATATCTGAAACTAGATGATACTAAAATGAACACTGAATTGATGAAGTATGATTTTTCTTTTGAAATTTCAAAATAAATGTATGTGCTGGGTAATAAAATACAGATGATATACAGATTTAGAAATTATGAATTTACTTTAGCTTACCTGTTAAAACATAAGTATAGAAACAAACGAAGCAATATTTGTGGAGTTTGACATAAATTTATACTCACTCAAATTATTAAATATATGGTTAGCCATATCATAATCCATATAGTCTTTCATGTAAATTCACAAGAATACATTTAATCAAGATGTTGATCATTCTAATAATCATTTCTTCTGATATGATAAATACATCATACAAATGTTACAAATATCCTAACAGAAAGAAATACAGGAGAGGAGGATATCTGAGGAAGGGAATCTGGGAAAGGGGATATTCTTTGAAATGTAAATAAATAAAATATTCAATAAAAATAATTATTCTTCCTGTATATCTAATTTAATTCTGTTAAGAAATGGGACAAGAAATAAACCATTCACAATTTCAAAAATACTGTTACTTAACACTTTATCATTTGTGTGTAGGGAGCCAAGGAAAAAACTAAATAGCTAGTCACAACACATCCAGAGTCAAGAGGAAGAGAAACAAATTTAGAGATGCTCACTTACGTGCTGGCCTATGATACACAGAATGTATAGAGTATGAGTTATACTCTGGGGAATGAATTCACTAAGAAATTGGAAGAATTTTTGAATAAATAATAACCGAATAAAGACTTTTAACTAGTTTCAAGGTTTATAAATCATTCTCGGTCAAATCACTAAGCAAACTGCAGAGTGCAATTGAAAAGAATTAATAATTGTCAGGAAAATGAAATTGATTTAAACTTTAGATTTTAAAGCTATACTGATAATTAATTGGCTTTTTAAACTTAAACAAGAAAATAATGTAAAGAAGCACATAAAGTAAGGCAGACAAATGACTAAACGATTAATAATTGTGATAAAATATAATTAGTATGTAATTTAGTCAATTCTTGAAAAAATAATTGCCAGCATAAGATTTGATTTTATGAAATATCATCAATAAAATGGGCAAACTTAAGCAAGGTCATCACTAGAAAGGAATACAAAATTTCAACCCTTGCCTGTGAATAAAGGTTATATTAACACTGACAGAGAAGTCATTTAAAAATATAACATAAAATATTGGTTTCAAAATCATAATGCAATAAACCATTATGAAAGAACTTATAACTTTAAGATATTGAATATCAGGTAGAATGATTTATTAACTAATAATAGCAGTGGTTGGATAATAATTCTAGAAGCAGAATGAGTTGTTCAAGAACGGAGGAGAAAAGATATATCTCATAAAATGGTTTTAATGAGGTTTTATGAAAATTCATTTTTATTCTAAGTGTTCAAGAATGTTGAATGTATTAAGAGGCTCTCAAATTATTTCATAAAGCACAGTAATATGAAAAAGAATGCTAATAAACAAAGGAATTTTATAAGCAGATATAGATACTGTAAGGTCTGAATACTCAAAAATGTCAGCGTAGAATATCTCAGTGGTTCGGAGCATTTGTTCCTCTTCCAGAGGACGTGAGTTCCAGTCCCAGCACCTACAATGACCATCGCACCACTCAGGAAACCAGCTCCAAACAAATCTTGTGATATATTTGGGTACTGCATACATGCATTGCACAAAAATACAATCATCTACACACATACACACACATATATACACACACACACAAACTGACACACACACACATAATCTCAAATATATTAATAACAAAATGCACACTACATCATGAAGTATCGTTTACTTTGAGAATATTGTAGTTCATTAACAAAATACCCTTAATAAACTATACCTCATGAATTGCATCATATACAGAAAATCTTGCCTATTTTTGTATATTGGTTTATATTCAGTGCCTATATAAATATGCATATTCTTTTTCCAAACAATACATCAGATTTTCCCTGCATCCTAAAATAATGAAAGAGGAAAACAGAATAAATTAACAACAGCTCGTTGCCACTCATCTAGGCGGTCACTTAAATAGCCTATTTCTTTCCAATATCTACTTTCTTGTGAAGTGGGTACTGAACTCACATAGGCAAGAAAGGACACAGAACAAGTATATCCTAGCCATGTAAGGAAACAGCACAAGGCACATGAAAACCAAGGCTGCAGTTCTAGAAATGACATTGTATTATTCATCTGATTGACAAGCCAGAAAGAGGGTTTCCATCTGCACCCAGAGCTGACCCTCTGCCACAGCTCTTTGTACCCAGATGTTGCTGGGAGAGAACTGATCTCCCAACAGTACTGGCACACCTGAAAGCAGAAGTGAGACTACGACTTCTGCTCAGAGAGACCTGCACAGAGACCTTAGGACCCAGGAACCGAGGAACAATCTGGGACAGGGTTCTTTCAGTTTCCATCTGCACCCAGAGCTGACCCTATGAAACATCTCTTCATACCTTAATCCCTGCAGGGGGGCTGGTCTCGCAGGACTGCTGATACCCAGGCTAACAGGAGGGTCAAGCCACTGTCAGAGACAGCAAGAACAGCTAACACCAGAAATAACCAGATGGCAAGAGGCAAGTGCAAGAAACTAAGCGACAGATACAAAAGTCACTAGGCATTTGTTTCCCAAACTTAGTTCTCAAACCAAAGCAAATACTAGATACTCTAACACACCAGAAAAGCAAGTTTCTGATTTAAAATCACATCTCACAATAATGTCAGAGGACATTAGGAAGGACATAAATAACTCCCTTAAAGAAATACAGGACAGGGGCTGGGGATTTAGCTCAGTGGTAGAGCGCTTACCTAGGAAGCGCAAGGCCCTGGGTTCGGTTCCCAGCTCCGAAAAAAAGAACCAAAAAAAAAAAAAAGAAATACAGGACAGCACAGGTAAACAGGTAGAAGCCCTTAAAGAAGAAACACAAAAATCCTTTAAAGAATTACAAGGAAAACACAATCAAACAGGTGAAGGGATTGAAAAAAACCATTCAGGATATAAAAATGGAAATAAAAACAATAAAGAAGTCACAAAGGGAGAGAACCTGGAGATAGAAAACCTAAGAAAGAGATCAAAAGTCTTAGCCATGGCATCACCAACAGAATACAACAGATAAAGAAAGAATTTCAGGGGCAGAAGTTGCCATAAAAACATTGACACAGAGTCAAAGAAAATACAAAGTGCAAAAAACTCCTAATCCAAAACATCCAGGAAATCCAGGACACAATGAGAAGACCAAAACCTAAGGAAAATAGGCAGAGAAGACCATGAAGATTCCCAACTTAAAAGGCCAGTAAATATCTTCAGCAAAAGTATAGAAGAAAACTTCCATAACCTAAAGAAAGACATGTCTATGAATGTACAAGAAGCCTACAGAACACCAAAGAGATTGGACCAGAAAAGAAACTTCTCCCATCATATAATAGTCAAAATACCAATGCATAAAACAAAGAAAGAATATTAAAAGCAGTAAGGGGAAAAGGTCAAGTAACATATAAAAGCAGACCTATCAGAATTTCACCAAACTTCTCGATATAAACTATGAAAGCTAGAAAATCCTGGCCAGATGTCATACAGACCCTAAGAGAACACAAATACCAACCCAAGCTACTATATCCAGCAAAACTATCAATTAGCTTAGATGGAGAAACAAAGATATTTCATGACAAAACCAAATTTACACAGTATCACTCCACAAATCCAGTCCTACAAATGATAACAGATGGAAAACTCCAACACAAGGAGGGAAACTACACCATAGAAAAAGCAAGAGCATAATCTTCTTTCAGTTAACCCAGTAGAAGATAGCCACACAAACAGAAGTGTATCTCTAAACGTAAAAATAACAGGAAACAACAATCACTATTCCTCGATATCTCTTAACATCAATGGACTCAATTCCCCAATAGAAAGACATAGACTAACCGACTGGATATGTAAACAGGACCCAGCATTTTGCTGCATACAGGAAACACACTTCAGTGATAAAGAGAGATACTACCTAAGAGTAATAGGCTGGGAAAGTTTTTTCCAAGCAAATGCACCCAAGAAACACTCTTGTAGCCTTTCCAAAATCGAATAAAATCAGTTTCAACCAAATGTTATCAAAAAATGTAAGGAAGGATACTTCATACTTGTTAAAGGAAAAATCAACCAAGATAAACTCTCAGTTCTGAATATCTATGCTCCAAATGCAAGGGAAATAGCATTCATAAAAGAAACTTTACTATACCTTAAAGCACACATTGCACCTCACACAATAATAGTGGGAGACTTCAACACACCACTCTCAGAAATCGACAGATCATGGAAACAGAAACTAAACAGAGACACAGTGAAACTAACAGAAGTTATGAACTAAATGGTTTTAACAGATAGCTCTAGAACAGTTCATCCTAAAACAAAAGAACATACTTTCTTCTCAGCACCACATGGTAACTTCTCCAAAATTGACAATACAATTAATGACAAACCAGGGCTCACTCAACAGATACAAGAAGATAGAAATAATACCATACATCCTATCAGACCACCATAGCTGGTCTTCAACAACAACAACAACAAAAACAACAACAACAACAACAACCCCCAAAAAGCAGAAAAACAGAAAACCCACATACACATGGAAGCTGAAGAACATACTACTCTGTGAGAACTTGGTCAAGGAAGAACTAAAGATGGCAATTAAAGACGTTTTAGAATTTAATGGAAAGGAATCTACAACATACCCACACTTATAGGATACTATGAAAGAAATGCTAAGACGAAAACTCATAGCTCTGAGTGCCTCCACAAAGAAACTGGAGAGAGCATACACTAGGTGCTTGACAGCATGCCTGAAAGCTCTAGAATAAAAGGAAGCAAATACACCTAAGAGGAATAGACTTCAGGAAATAGTCAGACTCAGGGTTGAAGTCAACCAAGTAGAAACAAAAAGAACTATACAAAGAATCAAAAAACCAAAAGCTGACTCTCTGTGAAAAAAACAAAAAAGGTAGATAAAACCTTAGTCAGAGTAATCAGAGGGCCCAGAGAGAGAGAGAGTATCCACTTAAAAAAATCAGAAATGAAATGGGAGACATGAAAAAAGAAAGTGAGGAAATTCAAAAAATCATCAGATCCAACTATAAAATCCTATACTCAACAAAACAGGAAAATCTGGATGAAAAAGGCAATTTTCTACAGATTCCAAGTACCGGAAAGTTAATTCCGGATTACATACACCATCTAAACAATTCCATAACTCTTAAAGAAATAGAAGAAGTCATGAAAAGTATCCCAACCAAAAAAAGCCCAGGGCCAGATGGGTTTCGTGCAGAATTATATCAGACCTTCACGAAGATGTAAACCCAATACTTCTCAAATTATCCCACAAAATAGAAACAGAATGAACACGACCTAATTTGTTCTAGGAAGCCACAATTATGCTTATACCTAAACTGCACAAAAACCCAACAAAGAAAGAGAACTTCAGACCAATTTCCCTTATGAATATTTATGCAATCATACTCAATAAAATCCTCACAAACCAAATCCAAGAACACATCAAAATGATCCTCCAATATGATCAAGTAGGCTTCATCCCAGGGATGCAGGCATGGTTCAATACAGAGTAATTCATCAAAGTAATCCATTGTATAAACAAAGTCAAAGAAAAAAACACAGGATCATCTCATCAGATACTGAGAAAGCATTTGACAAAATTAAATACTCCTTCATGTTAAAAGTCTTGGAAAGATCAGGAATTCAAGGCCCATACCTGACCATAGTAAAAGCCACATACAGCAAACCAATAGCCAACATCAAACTAAATGGAGAGAAACTTGAAGCAATCCCATTAAAATCAGGGACTAGACAAGGCTGCCCACTCTCTCCCTACTTATTCAACATAGTTCTTGAAGTCCTAGCCAGAGCAATCAGACAACAAAAGGAGATCAAAGGGATAGAGATTGGAAAGGAAGAAGTCAAAATATCACTATTTGCAGATGATATTATAGTATACTTAAACGATCCAAAATATTCCATCAGAAAAATCTTAAACCTGAAAAAAAAAACTTCAGCAGAGTGGCTGGTTATAGAATTATCCCAAACAAATAAGTAGATATCCTCTACTCAAATGATAAACAGGCTGAGAAAGAAATTGGGGAAACAATACCCTTCACAATAGTCCAAAATAATATAAAATACCTTACTGCGACATTAACCAAGCAATGAAAGATTTGTATGACAAGAAATTCAAGTCTCTGAAGAAAGAAATCGAAGAATCCTTCAGAAGATGGAAAGATCTCCCATGCTCATGGAATGGCAGGATTAATATAGAATAAATGGCCATCTTGCCAAAAGAAATCTATAGGTTCAATGCAATCCCCATCAAAACTCCAATTTAATTCTTCACAGAGTTAAGAAAAGCAATTTGTAAATACATTTGCAACTATAAAAAACTCAGGCAAAGCAAAAACTATTCTCAGCAATAAGGAACTTCTGGGATAATCACCATTCTTAAGCTCCAGCTGAATTACAGAGCAATGGTGATAAAAACTGTATGGTATTGGTACAGAGACAGGCAGGTAGATCAATGGAATGGTTTGGAAGACCCTACAATGAATCCATACACCTATTGTCACTTGATCTTTGACAAAGGAGCTAAAAACCATCCAATAGAAGAAAGACAGCATTTTCAACAAATGCTGCTGGTTCAACTGGAAGACAGTATTCTGAAGAATGCAAATCGGTCAATAATGATTGCCTTTCACAAAACTTGAATACAAGTGGATCAAGGACCTCCACATAAAACCAGATACATTGAAACTAATAGAAGAAAAATTGGGGAAGAGCCTCAAACACATGGGCACAGGGGAAAATTGCCTGAACAGAACACCAATGGCTTATGCTCTAAGATCAATAATCAATAAAGGGATCTCATAAAATTGCAAAGCTTCTGTAAGGAAAAGGACACTATCATTAGGACAAAAACGCAACCAACATGTTGGGAAAAGATCTTTACCAATCCTACACCCAATAGAGTGCTAATATCCAATACTTACAAAGATTTCAAGAAGTTATACTCGAGATAATTAAATAGGGATTAAAAATGGGGGACAGACCTAAACAAAGAATTTTCAACTGAGGAATATTAAATGGCATAGAAGGACCTAAAGAAGTTTTCAACATCCTTGGTCATCAGTGAAATGCAAATCAAAATAAACCTATGATTCTGCCTCACACCAGTCAGAGTGGCTAAGATCAAAAACTCAGGTGATAACAGATTCATGCTAGGATGTGGAGAAATAGGAACTCCCATTGTTGGTGGGATTGCAGGCTGGTACAACCATTCTAGAAATTAGTCTGGAAGTTCCTCAGGAAATTGGACATAGTACTACCTAAGAACCCAGGTATACTACTCCTGGGCATGTTCCCAAAGGATGCTTCAACATATAACAAAGACACATGCTTCACTATGTTCATAGCAGCCTTATTTATAATAGCCAGAAGCTGGAAAGAACCTAGATGCCCTTCAACAGAGGAATGGATACAGAAAATGTGGTACATCTACACAATGGAGTACTACTCAGCTATCGAAAGTATGAATTCATGAAATTCTTAGGCAAATGAATAGAACTAGAAAATAACTTCCTGAGAGGTAACTCAATCACAAAAGAACACATATGCCCCTGCTGATAAGTGGATATTAGTCCCAAAGTTTGGAATATCCAAGGTACAATTCCCAGATCACAAGAAACTCAAGAAGGAAGACCAAAGTTTGGATGCTTCCGTCCTTCTTACAAGGGAGAACAAAAATACTCACAGGAGGAAATATGGAGACAATGTGTGAAGCAGAGACTGAAGGAAAGGCCATCCAGAGACTGCCCCACCTGGAGATCCATCCCATATACAGCTACCAAACCGAGACTATAATGTGAGTGCAAAAATGAATGCTGACAGGAGTCTGATATAGCTGTTTCCTGAGATGCTCTGCCAGAGCCTCACAAATACAGAGACAGATGCTCTCAGCCAACCATTGAATTGAGAAAGGGGTCCCCAATGGAAGACATAGAGAAAAGACTGAAAGAGCTGAAGGGCTTTGCAACCTCATACGAATAACAATATCCACCAAACAGACCCCAGAGTCTTCCCAGGGACTAAAGCACCAAAGAGTACACATGGAGTGACCATGTCACCAGCTGCATATGTAGCAGAGGATGGCCTGGTGGGGCATCAATGGGAGGAGAGGTCCTTGGTCCTGTCAAGGTTCCATGACCCAGTGTTTGATAATTTCAGGACAGGAAAGTGGGAGGCAGTGGGTGGGAAATTGAGTAACTCTCATGAAAGCAAGGGAGATACCACGTTTGTGGAAGGGGAACAGGAAAAGGCGATAACATTTGAAATGTAAATAAAAAATATCCAATAAAAGAACAATACATATAAAAAACCAAGATGAGATGCGATTCAATATTCATTATCATAAAGAGGTTAGAAAATTTCACTATTATTATATGAAGGATTAAACTTAAATAAAAAAGCTCATTTTATAGTACATAAATGTACTGAAATATAGACTTATGTAAATATACTGAAAGTCTCGATCTTCCATATATAATTTTCAAATATATATATACATACACAAATATAATTTTTAAAACTTCAGGTACTGAAATAATCAGTTATCACTATTTACTGGTGATCTTTTTTATATTTAAATTTTAAATACAAGGTATTTGAAGAACATAAATAATAAAACACCTTTTTAGTTACTCCAAGTGGAATAGATACTATTGTTTCCTAATAGGATCCAAAATAATAATGGATCTGGAGGGAAGATGAATGAAATGGGGAGGACCTGGGGGAAGAAGGAGGGAGGGAAAACTGTAATAAGGATAAATTGCATAAGATAAGAATCTATTCTTAATAAAAGGGAAAAACAAAAATAACCTACTCAGAAACAAAACCATCTTGATTATTAAAAATGTAATTACACAGAGAGTGCGTCCAAATTAACAATATCAGAAATGAAAAGGGAGACATAACTACAGATTCAGAGGAAATTCAAAAAATCATCAGATCTTACTATAAAAACCTATATTCAACAAAACTTGAAAATCTTCAGGAAATGGACAATTTCCTAGACAGATACCAGGTATCGAAGTTAAATCAGGAACAGATAAACCAGTTAAACAACCCCATAACTCCTAAGGAAATAGAAGCAGTCATTAAAGGTCTCCCAACCAAAAAGAGCCCAAGTCCAGACGGGTTTAGTGCAGAATTCTATCAAACCTTCATAGAAGACCTCATACCAATATTATCCAAACTATTCCACAAAATTGAAACAGATGGATCACTACCGAATACCTTCTACGAAGCCACAATTACTCTTATACCTAAACCACACAAAGACCCAACAAAGAAAGAGAACTTCACACCAATTTCCCTTATGAATATCGACGCAAAAATACTCAACAAAATTCTGGCAAAACGAATTCAAGAGCACATCAAAACAATCATCCACCATGATCAAGTAGGCTTCATCCCAGGCATGCAGGGATGGTTTAATATACGGAAAACCATCAACGTGATCCATTATATAAACAAATTGAAAGAACAGAACAACATGATCATTTCATTAGATGCTGAGAAAGCATTTGACAAAATTCAACACCCCTTCATGATTAAAGTCCTGGAAAGAATAGGAATTCAAGGCCCATACCTAAACATAGTAAAAGCCATATACAGCAAACCAGTTGCTAACATTAAACTCAATGGAGAGAAACTTGAAGCAATCCCACTAAAATCAGGGACTAGACAAGGCTGCCCACTCTCTCCCTACTTATTCAATATAGTTCTTGAAGTTCTAGCCAGAGCAATCAGACAACAAAAGGAGATCAAGGGGATACAGATCGGAAAAGAAGAGGTCAAAATATCACTATTTGCAGATGATATGATAGTATATTTAAGTGATCCCAAAAGTTCCACCAGAGAACTACTAAAGCTGATAAACAACTTCAGCAAAGTGGCTGGGTAGAAAATTAACTCAAATAAATCAGTTGCCTTCCTCTATACAAAAGAGAAACAAGCCGAGAAAGAAATTAGGGAAAGGACACCCTTCATAATAGACCCAAATAATATAAAGTACCTCGGTGTGACTTTAACCAAGCAAGTAAAAGATCTGTACAATAAGAACTTCAAGACACTGAGGAAAGAAATTGAAGAAGACCTCAGAAGATGGAAAGATCTCCCATGCTCATGGATTGGCAGGATTAATATAGTAAAAATGGCCATTGTACCAAAAGCAATCTACAGATTCAATGCAATCCCCATCAAAATACCAATCCAATTCTTCAAAGAGTTAGACAGAACAGTTTGCAAATCCATCTGGAATAACAAAAAACCCAGGATAGCTAAACCTATCCTCAACAATAAAAGGACTTCAGGGGGAATCACTATCCCTGAACTCAAGCAGTATTACAGAGCAATAGTGATAAAAACTGCATGGTATTGGTACAGAGACAGACAGATAGTCCAATGGAATAGAATTGAAGAACCAGAAATGAACCCACACACCTATGGTCACTTGGTTTTTGAAAAAGGAGCCAAAACCATCCAATGGAAAAAAGATAGCATTTTCAGCAAATGGTGCTGGTTCAACTGGAGGTCAACATGTAGAAGAATGCAGATCGATCCATGCTTATCACCCTGTACAAAGCTTAAGTCCAAGTGGATCAAGGACCTCCACATCAAACCAGACACACTCAAACTAATAGAAGAAAAACTAGGGAAGCATCTGGAACACATGGGCACTGGAAAAATTTTCCTGAACAAAACACCAATGGCTTACGCTCTAAGATCAAGAATAGACAAATGGGATCTCATAAAACTGCAAAGCTTCTGTAAGGCAAAGGACTCTGTGGTTAGGACAAAACGGCAACCAACAGATTGGGAAAAGATCTTTACCAATCCTACAACAGATAGAGGCCTCATATCCAAAATATACAAAGAACTCAAGAAGTTAGACCGCAGGGAAACAAATAACCCTATTAAAAAATGGGGTTCAGAGCTAAACAAAGAATTCACAGCTGAGGAATGCCGAATGGCTGAGAAACACCTAAAGAAATGTTCAACATCTTTAGTCATAAGGAAAATGCAAATCAAAACAACCCTGAGATTTCACCTCACACCAGTGAGAATGGCTAAGATCAAAAACTCAGGTGACAGCAGATGCTGGCGAGGATGTGGAGAAAGAGGAACACTCCTCCATTGTTGGTGGGATTGCAGACTGGTAAAACCATTCTGGAAATCAGTCTGGAGGTTCCTCAGAAAATTGGACATTGAACTGCCTGAGGATCCAGCTATACCTCTCTTGGGCATATACCCAAAAGATGCCCCAACATATAAAAAAGACACGTGCTCCACTATGTTCATCGCAGCCTTATTTATAATAGCCAGAAGCTGGAAAGAACCCAGATGCCCTTCAACAGAGGAATGGATACAGAAAATGTGGTACATCTACACAATGGAATATTACTCAGCTATCAAAAACAACGACTTTATGAAATTCGTAGGCAAATGGTTGGAACTGGAAAATATCTTCCTGAGTGAACTAACCCAATCACAGAAAGACATACATGGTGTGCACTCATTGATAAGTGGCTATTAGCCCAAATGCTTGAATTACCCTAAATCCCTAGAACAAACGAAACTCAAGACAGATGATCAAAATGTGAATGCTTCACTCCTTCTTTAAATGAGGAAAAAGAATACCCTTGGCAGGGAATAGAGAGGCAAAGATTCAAACAGAGACTGAAGGAACACCCATTCAGAGCCTGCCCCACATGTGGCCCATACATATACAGCCACCCAATTAGACAAGATGGATGAAGCAAAGAAGTGCAGACCGACCGGAGCCGGATGTAGATCGCTCCTGAGAGACACAGCCAGAATACAGCAAATACAGAGGCGAATGCCAGCAGCAAACCACTGAACTGAGAATAGGACCCCTGTTGAAGGAATCAGAGAAAGAACTGGAAGAGCTTGAAGGGGCTCGAGACCCCATAAGTACAACAATGTCAAGCAACCAGAGCTTCCAGGGACTAAGCCACTACCTAAAGACTATACATGGACTGACCCTGGATTCTGACCTCATAGGTAGCAATGAATATCCTAGTAAGAGCACCAGTGGAAGGGGAAGCCCTGGGTCCTGCTAAGACTGAACCCCCAGTGAACTAGACTTGGGGGGGAGGGCGGCAATGGGGGGAGGGTTGGGAGGGGAACACCCATAAGGAAGGGGAGGGGGGAGGGGGCTGTTTGCCCGGAAACCGGGAAAGGGAATAACACTCGAAATGTATATAAGAAATACTCAAGTTAATAAAAAAAATAAATAAAAACACTTTAAAAACCTACAATCATAAAAAAAAGTTTTAGTTTAAGTCATGGAACCCTTTAAAGTTCTAGAAGAAGCATTTTAATAAACGTTGAATACCAACCATATTTATTCCTAGTACCATAACTAAATGTGTTTGGAATATACTGACTGTCATTACAGCACTTCCCCTACATAAAAATGACTTAGTGATGTTTAAACTGTGATATTCCACTAGAGGATATTAAAGTCTTAGTTTAACGATTTAAAAAAAAAAAGAAATACTCAAGTTAATAAAAAAATGTAATTAACATATTTGGCTTAGCAAAACATCAGATCATCAGTCACTATATTATGTATCTTCTTAAATTTGCCCATTGTCTTTCATAAAATTTTTTTATATCCTAAAAATAGAAAGAAAATGAGTGAGTTTAATAAATAAAGACCAGGACTCAACTTCTGGCTTTCAGTGAAGCTTCTTACCTTACCACTTCCAACCGTTCATCAGCTTCTTGAAATTAATTTTTTTCTTAAACTTGTTTTTAGCATTTTCCCTCATGCAAAGATAATTTACATACAACAAAAAAGTGCTTTAGAGATTCTATAAATTATATAAATATGTTTAGTATTTTCCTCTGTCAAATTTTGCATTACTACATTTAAAAAATGTATTTGAATTGTTATAGCGAGTTATTTTTTTTTACTTTAAATGCTACATTTTATCATGTGATGTGTCAGGACTTGGAACAAAATTTCTATCCTCTTTAAATACAGAAGGCTCCAACTAAGTAATGAGGGCACCTCAGGTTCAGCTGGGAATCAATGAGTTTATTGGGGTCAAACACAAGTGAACAGGTTTCCCATGGGCTACTTTTCATAGAAGCATCCTAACTGGAGGCAATTTTTAAACCTCTTATATACCATAGACAAGAACTACATCCAGCTGGTCATGATCTGTGATGACCTGAATGTCAGAGGAAGGTCATATGACCTTCTCTCATTACACTAGTGAGGAGCTAGCTACCTCTTTACTGTTATGTTCATTGCTTTGCCATGACAACAGGCCCAGGTCTTACAAAATTCATCAAAATTTTATGATTTCCATGACCATGTAAAGGTAAGATGAAACAGTCCTCCCACATGTGAGTATAGCATGAAGTTATTTCCCAAGCACTAGTTTAATAGTCATTAATGAAAGGCAACTTCTATGACCATGCCAAAGGATTCCTCTGGAACTTCAATTTAGAATACAAACACACACACACACACACACACACACACACACACACACACACACACACGCATGCACGCACGCACGCACGCACACACACACATACACGCACACACACACACCACACACATACACGCACACACACACACACCACACACACACCACATATATGCATACACACACACCACATACACACACACACACATACACACACACATACATGCACACACACACACACACAAACACACATACCTATACAGACATATATGTACAAGTATGACAGTCATGCACTGTGTAATTTACTCAGCTGTCTGATAAACATGAATGCTTATTTTCCCATCATAATGGAAAGGGAATATACTTTCACATGTTTTTCACTAATATTCCTGATGTCATATTTTTACAGGAAAATGAACCTGTTTTGAGCATGCTTGCAGTAGCTTTTGATAATTAAGACTCAGAATTGGAGTATTTCCAAAATTCCTAAGAATTTTTTTTCTTAAATATGGCCTGGTTCCTTTGCTCCAAGATTCTGTCACTATAAAATAGATTTATGCTCAGTAATTCTTGTTCCTTTTTTATTCTCTAATTGTTACAAAGATTGCGTTTGAGGCTGAGGAGATAGCTCCACAGCTACTCCCTTCCTGCATAAGGAAGAGGGCCAGGATTCAGATCCCAAGTACCTAAGCAAACGCTGGGTGGGCATAATAGCCACCAGGAACCCTTGGCTTAAAAGGCAAACTAAAGGGATCCTAGGAGCAAGATAGCTATCAAGACTAGTTGAGTCCTTGAGTTCTGGTTTGCTTGAGAGGTCCTGCCTTATTGAAGCAGGTGGAAGTGTGATTAACATTCTGGCTATCAACAACGGGCTACAACATGTCTATGTATACACATAAGAATACATATCACACACAAATACACATGTAAAGAAGCAATAATTTATTCTTAGAGTCTGAAGGTCCACTGTTATATATCTATGTTGTTATTTCATTTCAATTATTACATTCACAAATTATTTTCTCAAAGATATCAGCAATCTTGGAAAAGTCTCACCATTAATAAACTTACCCCATTTCTCTTATTTTTATTTGTTGTGCCTTTATGGCATACTTCATTTGTTATTCTCATACATTTAGCATTTTTCTGCTTAGTTCTCTGGAACACCTAATACTTTACATGAAATGGATGGCTTTTCATTAATACATATGTGTAATTCATTATATAAACCACCTACTGGGCTTTGACTATGTGCGTAATATTCAAATATTTTCATGTTATTGTAAAAGAAATACAGATGTCTATGAGCCGAAGAAATGACACAGTTGAGCATGGATGAGAAAACTTAACTATGTTCCCCTTCATAGAGCTGTCACTCTTTGTCAATCCAGTTTG
Source organism: Rattus norvegicus (assembly GCF_021556685.1). NCBI lineage: Eukaryota > Metazoa > Chordata > Mammalia > Rodentia > Muridae > Rattus > Rattus norvegicus. The sequence goes on along the minus strand of NC_141537.1, from coordinate 114,681,263 downwards.
TCAAAAGTTAAAACATTGACCAAGCAGAAGCTACCTCATTTGCAAGGTAGGGAACCAAAGACCTGATGAAGACAATGTACTGCTGCTGACATTATTCTCTGGTGAACATTGCCTGAACATTTCTGTCAGAAAAAAAAAGATAGTTTACCTCTGGGAAGTGAGCTTGCAATACACAAAATAAATACTAAGAGGAAGAGGAGGAGGAGGAGGAGGAGGAACTGTAAAATAACTGAATATATTTGTGATGTGCTGCCAGAGATTTGGATGACAATAGAGTGATGAACTTCAGGCTATTACAGAATTCGGTAATGATGATGATGGAGAAGTCAATCAAAGAGAATTCATGCTCATTTGACTGAAGGATGACATGTAAAGGATTACATAGTCAACACCAAAAATGTTACAGGTGCCATCTTATGTTCCAAATTTGTGCCTGGAATCCTGTTTTAAAACAACCAAATTAGTTCTTTATTTTAAAGCAGCATCCTTTGTTGACTTATATTTCACTATTAAAGTTTGACGGCATGAACAATGTTGTTAATATTAACAGTTTCAATTTCATATTTATAGTACAAATTCTTATAAAAATAATAAATATCACACGTTGCATATTATTTGGAGTTTTAAAATTTAATAATAGTTAACTGCTATTATTTTGGTGCACATACTTTTCACACTTTCATTAATAAAATTAGTATTTTAATGTTTGGTGGGTTTTCTATTTCAGTTTGATTTATATCTGTTAACGCATGGTGAGATTTTTATTCTCTTTACACTTTCAATTGTATCTAACAGAAAACTCAGAAAATACAAATGATGATAAAATAGTACATTTTTTATCATATAAAGGTTCATCAAGTTTGACACTTTGTTTTTCAATACAAAAAAAATCATTAATGCCCTAATTCCTCGCATAAGAGTCAGTACTTGATTTTGAAGGGGATAAATTCTGTACCTGTAGACCCATCTTTCCTGTTTGTTATATCCAAAAAAGCTGGTTTTGTAATCAAAAATTGGGGTAGAATATTTCCTGATTAAACTAGATGAAAACAGTTTCAATTATGCAACTTCTTGACAAGATGAAAAATTTAACTAAAAAATATTGAAGATTTTGTTTTATCTAATAGATGAACATCCCGTGATTTATTTAAAAAAAGTTGTGATAGGCTTTCCAGATATCAATAGGTCATTCTCTCTTACTAAAGTTAGAGACAAACAACAGATTATAGGACATAAGTCGCAGATAAATGATACCCATCAGGTGATAGTTAAGTGAGCTTTCTTACAATATGAGCTCTCCAAAAAAAGCTTTGGTTGTTAATTTCAGTGAACTCTCTTTAAATTTAAATTTCAATAACATTAAACTTAGGGTAGTTTATTAGACTTTTTTGAGATTTTTCCCCCATTAATTTATTTATTTGTTCATTTTACATCCAGATAGCTGCCTCCAAGTACCCTCTCACCCAGTCCCTCTCATCAAAAGGAATGAGGAAATAACATAACAATGGTGCAATTTCATATAGTTGTCTCAAAAGTCAATTAATTGTTCAAGTAAAGCACAATAATCTTCAGTAAGAAATAAGTGTTCAGGTGGTAACAATATTCAGAGCAATAAATATGATGAAAATTAAACATAATGTGCCTTACTGAAAAATTACTAGTTTTCTTGCTGCTCCTTTGTATTCTACTCGATAAATTTACCTTTCTTATCTTACATAGATGACTTTTTCACTTCCCTTGTCTCTGACTCATTGCTTCTACTTATCTATATGAGGCCTGGGGGTTTCCAACTTTTCTTCTCCATCTTTCTGAGCCCATATCCTTTAGTGAGCTATATGTAGGTCTGGTTACAATGGAATTTCCCTAGGACCAGGAGATGTCTATGTTCACACTGACAATCACTCTAAGGCTAAGGGGCTGGAACTCCTCTAGGGTACTTCTCGGGGAGGATAATAATACCCAGTGACACTCCTTTGGTTAAAACTGATTTTCTCTTTCCCAAAAGATATCAATTGCAGATAGCTTCTTGTTTAGAGGTAGAACTCTGTCCATTTCCCCTTCTCAGTGCTGAGATTTTTCTCTCTTTAGAACATATGCAGGTCTGTGTGTGCTGCCAGGCTCTGTGAGATCATATGTGTGTCAGTCCTGATGTATATGGACGCAGTTTCCTTGGAGTTCTCCATTCCTCTGATACTTACACTCTTTTCCTCTCTTCTTCCACAGTCCCTGAGTGGAGGGCTTTGATAAATGGTAGCTGATTTAGGGCTTAGTATTTCAGTCTCTCGCTCCCTACTCCTCTCTAATCATTCCTGGTCAACACTATTTAAGGATGGATCTGGAAGTCTTCCTACTCTCACTGTAAATTCTACAATCCCTCAAGGGAAGGAGAGACATGCTCTATTTTACAGAAATCTCATACAAAGACTTGTCTCCATTGGTGACTGATGATTCACCATACAGCAACATTTTGGTGGGATCTGGTGGCTTTGTACCTAGTGGTCCATCCACTTAGATTGTAAGGTAGAAAGAATGGTATTCTGTCACTTTTCCCATTTCCAATGCATATAGATGCCGGCATCAGCAGTTAATCAAGATGAATCTGCATGCAGTACGATACGTTTCTATACCCAAAGCATCTTGTATTGACTGACGCTCCTGAGACTGTCTACATTCACTCAAGGACATCCCTTCAACATCAGATTCATGAGCCCTTTGCTTGCCAAAGACTGTATATCTATAACAGACCAGGTACTATGAGATTCTTTTTAAAAAGGCAAGATGTCACACTCATAAATTGCACCTGATCTGCTTTGTGGACAACTTGTCAGAAAAAAAAAAAAAACCTCCCTGTCAATAGATTGGAGATTCTGTTCTGAAAATTTTATCTTAAGTTCCTAGTATATGCCTTAGACTCCCTTTCTTCGGGCAATATTCCTTGTTAGAAGTTATAGTCACTAATGACCAAATTTTTGCAAGACAGGTCTTATCTCTCAGACCCATTATTAGAATGCGTTCTAAGGAAATGTGGCAAAGCCAACCCTCTGTCAGACATATTGCTGGTAAAAATGTCTTTCCATTCTATAGGCAAATTAAAGGTACTTTGAGACTTCATCTTACTCCATTCATAATGGCCAAGATCAATAAACTAATGTCAGAAAATTTTAGTGAGGATGTAGAAAAGAACACTTACTGCTGAATAAATTGTAAATTATCAGTCAACCCTCATCAGAGAAGCTGCTTCGTATGGTAAATGGTAATTAACAAAGAGGACAATAACTGGACAATGTGTAAAGAGGGTGAGACTTTGAAATACTCAGCTCTAAGTGGGATGTATCAAAGCCCTCCATTTAAGGCTCAGGAATTATAGAGAGGAGGTCGAAAGATTGTAAGGGCCAGAGGAGGTGGAGAACTCCAAAAATTCACAATGTTCATAAACAACAGGACTGACACACATATGAATCCACAGAGAATGACAGCACACACAGACCTGCATTGTTCAAAATAGAGAAAAGTCCCAGTACTGAGAATGGCAAGTAGACAGAGTCCCATCCCTAACAAAAAAAGATACATGAAATTGATCTCTTTTGGAAAAGAGAAAATCAGATTTCGTGAGCAGAGTGTCACTAAGTATATCAACCATACTTTAGGGAAGGCTCTATGCTATCAAATAGTTGGCCTACACAAAAAGGACTCCATGTTTGTATTTGGTGTTCGTGTGCGAGTGTGTGTGTGTGTGTGTGTTTGTGTGTATGTGTGTGTGTGTGTGTGTTTTGTTGTGTCTTATTGCCTTTTTCTTTTCTTTTTAGTTTATCTGTCTTGATTTTTATTTTCTTTTTTGTCTATCTATATTGTTTATGTTTATTTTGAGATGGGGGTGAGACAACATAAAGTTGGATGGGTGGACAGAGGATCTAGGAGTACTTGGATGAGAGGGAAGAGTATATTGAAAGTATGTTTTTTGCAAAAAGGTTAAATAAAATTCTTGTAATTCTATACAAAAGAACAATGGGCTCTCACCATCTCTTTTGACTGCATCAAGTAGAATTTGTATATTATCTTAGCTATGTATTGTACCCATGTAGAAAGACCTATATCTGGGCTTTGGCTCTGCCAAAGAATTGAAAAGGCCTCTGCTCATATTCAATGAAAGTTTTGGAGCTGTCCTCCTGAGGAAGATGCACTTCTACACAGATGCTATGGAAACATGTCAAGCTAGCAGTCCAGTGATGTGAGCCGTAAATATGTCCTTATGTGCTTAACAGAAGGTGCATTAAAGGGGGACAATTAAAATGTTGATTACATCAATCCAATCTCCTTATGAGAACCCATTCTTTCTTTATTCCACATTGGTCAAGCTAAAACCTGGACCCAGAGAACCCAATATGTCTTGCCTTGCCATTTTCATAGTCCATTTCTTTAACCAGGCATTTACGAGATATCTCACAAAAACTCAAAACAGAGATAAGAAAACTCCATCAATGCAATCCACTATATAAACAAACTCAAGGAAAAAGACATATGATCATCCCACTAGATGTTGAAAAGCTTTTGACAAAATACAATACCAATTCCTGCTAAATTTATTGGCGGGATCAGGAATTCAAGGTTCATATCTAAATATAATGAAAGCATTATACAGCTAAATAATAACCAACATCAAACTAAATGGTGAGAAACTTGAAACAATCCCACTAAAATCAGGGCCTAGACAAGGCTGCCTACTCTCTCCCTACCTATTCAATATAGTACTCGAAGTTCTGGCCAGAGCAATTAGAAAACAAAGAAGATCAAATGAATACAAATTGGGAGGGAGGAAGTCAAGATACCACTATTTGTAGATGATATGATAGTACATATAAGTGACCCCAAAACTCTACCGGAGAGCTCCTACAGCTGATAAACAACTTCAGCAAAGTGGCTGGATAGACAATTAACTCAAACAAATCAGGAGCCTTCCTCTACTCAAAGGATAAAAGGGCTGAGAAAGAAATTAAGGAAACAACACCCTTCAAAATAGTCACAAGTAATATGAAATACCTTGGTATGACTCTAACTAAGCAAGTGAAAGATCTGTATAACAAACCTTCAAATCCCTGAAGAAAGAAATCAAAGACCTCAGTAGATGGAAAGATCTTCCATGCTCATGGATTAGCAAGATTAATATAGTAAAAATGGCCATCTTACTGAAAGCAATCTAGATTCAATGCAATTCCCATCAAAAATTCCAACTCAATTATTCATAGAGTTAGAAAGAGCAATTCTCAAATTCATTTGGAATAACCAAAGAGTTGGGATAGGGATAGTGAAAACTATTCTGAACAGTAAAAAGAATTACTGGGGGAATCACTATCTCTGACCTCAAGCTATAATATAAAGCAATAGTGATAAAAACCACATGGTATTGGTACAGGAACAGGCAAGTAAGATCAATGGAACCAAATTGAAAACGCAGAAATGAATCCATGCAACAGTGGTCACTTGATCTTTGACAAAGAAGCTAAAACTACCCATTAGAAAAAAAGACAGCATGTTGAACAAATGGTGATTGTTCCTCTGATGATCTGCATATAAAAGAATGAAAATCAATCCATTCTTATGTCTTTGTATAAAGCTCAATCAAGTACAAATGGATCCAGGACCTTCACACAAAACCAGATACACCAAACCTAATAGAAGAGAAAGTGGGGAAGAGCCTCGAATATTTGGGCATTGGGGAAAACTTCTTGAACAGAATACAAATGGCTTATGCTTTAAGATAAAAAATCGACAAGTGGGACCTCATAAAATCGAAAAGCTTCTGTAAAACAACAGTCACTGTCAGTAGGACATAATAGCAACCAACAGATTGGGAAAAATCTCTTTACTAACCCCATATCTAATAGAGGGCTAATATCCAAAATATACAAAGAACTAAAGAAATTAGACTCTAGAGCACCAAATATTCCTAAAAAAATGAGTTACAGATCTAAACAGAATTCTCCTCTGAGGAATCTCTCATGGCTGAGAAGCATTTAAGGTAATGTTCAACATCTTAGTCATCAGGGAAATGTACATCCAAATGACCTTGACATTCCACCTTATACCAGTCAGAATGGCTAAGATCAAAACCTCAGGAGACAGCAGATGCTGTCAAGGATTGAATAAAAAGGAACACTCCTTCATTGTTGGTGGGATTGCAACTTGGTACAACTACTCTGAAAATCAGTCTGGCAGGCCCTCAGAAAATTGGACATAGTACCATCTGAGAACCCAGCTCTACCACTCTTGGACATATATTCAAAAGATGTTCCAAATATAACAAGAACACATACTCCACTATGTTCATAACACCTTATTTACAATAGCCAGAAGCTGGAAGCAAAGCAGGTGTTTCTCAACAGGAGAATGGATACAGAAAATGTGATACATTTATACAATGGAATACTACTCAGCCATTAAAAATAATGACTTCATGAAATTCTCAGGCAAATGGATGGAACTAGAAAATATCATCCTGAGTGAGGTAACACAATCACAAAGGAACACACATGGTATGCACTCACTGATAAGGGAATATTAGGAAAAAAGCTCTCAATACCAAAGATACAACTTACAGACCACATGAAGGTCTAAAAAAAGGAAGACCAAAGTGTGGGTGCCTCAGTCCTACTTAGAAAGGGGAACAAAACAACCAGGGTAGGTTGAGGGTGGCGGGGAGTTGGGAAGAAGAGAGGAGAGAGACAGGAAGAAAGGGGGAGGAGGATTAGGTGTCGAAGGAGATGGGCGAGATGTACAGAGGGTCAGAAATAGAGGTGTGTAGAAATGGGGGATGGGGAGCTGGAGGTAGCCACTAGAAACTTCCAGATGACAGAAAAGAAAAAGGCTCCCAGGACCCATCAAAAATGACATTAACTGAAATACCCAACAAAGGAGAGAAAGAACCTGTAGAGACCAGATTCATAGGTTAGGCATGGCCCCCGGTTGAGGGATGGGGTCAGCCACACCTCATAAAATTTTAACCCAGAATCACTCCTGTCTAAAGGAAATGCATGAACAAAGGGTGAGGCAGGGATTGAAGGAAAGACCATCTAGAGACTGCCTCACCTGGGGATCCACCCAATATGCAGTCACCAAATCTAGACATATGCTGATGCCAAGAAGTGCTTGCTGACAAGAGCCTAATATGAATGTCTCCTGAGAGGCTCTGTGAGAACCTTACTGATACAAATGTGGATGCTTACAGCAAACCATTGGATGAACATGGGAACCTCAAAGGAGGAGTTACAGAAAGGAATGAATAAGCTGAAGGGGTTTGCAACAGCATAGGAAGAACAGCAATATCAATCATTAGTTACAACCATCAAATCCAAGTCCTCCACCATTGCTGTTACATTAAAACCCACATCATCAGCTCATCGATTACTAGTAGGCTCTTTAAAACAAGATTTCAAATGAGAGCCATTGCTAACCAACTTCCCCTTTTTGGTTGATGTCCATGGTTCCCTGGCTAAATAGTAATAGTAGACAGTGTTATGACCCTCCAGAAAATACTAACATGACCATAAATGACCAAGATTGATGTTTCTGCTTCATCATGGAGAATACACATGAGTAAATGAATCTGAATTGTGTTGTAAGGATAGTATTGCTGAACAGAGTAAGAATGAATAAATAAATAAATAAATAAATAAATAAATAAATAAATAAATAAATAACTTCAGTCTCAAACTACAGAGATGCCCCATTTTAAACCAAGTTCTGCCCAGAGTACACTGTCTTTCCTTTGCATAATAAAAGCTGATTTATATAAGGGATAAGTTCCATTGTAGAAAGAGTCTTAGTAAGTCTATTGTCTTAGTACACAGTTCTATAAGGCTCTGCCTATTGTCTGTTAGTGTTCATTTCATACATGCTATCTCTTTCTTTGCTTTTATTGAAATAAAATTATTCCTTAAAATAAGATTGTGAAGTCATAATTCATCTTTAAAACTATAAAAATTCATACTTTTATAGATTATTTACATTTGATATCCAAACTTTCAATTTATATTGTATTTGCTATTTCTGGTGCTGAGTTTAGATTATCTGTAAGTTTTCTGTCTTTTAGAATTTGTTATTTTAACTTGTCAAAATTAGCTTCTAGAATTTTTTTGTGTCAGGACCAACATGTGCATGATTGGCTCAGTACCAACCTTTCTATTGATGTCTGTGATCAAAGATTCCAGAGTGTATTAGAACACATGAAAGGTAAATTATATGCTTATGGTTTTAAGTTCTCAGACCTGACTGTTTCACATCACAAGCTCAAGCAATGATTTATGACAATTTGTCACCTGTGATAATTTCTCATTACTTGTACTGTATCTGAAAATGATTAAGCTTTATAGAACAAGGCATATTATTATTGTTACAGAAAAAAATGTCTCTGCCAGGCCTGGTGACACAAGTGTGTCACTGCAGCACAGAAGATCAGAATTCAAGAGCATCATTGGTTAAAACTTAGTGCAAGCCCATTTTGCACTACATGGAACCCTATCTCAAAATAAGATGTGATGATATGAATCAGATTTCAACCTTCATGAATTTATTCCCCAGTCTGTTTTTAGGCAATATAACAGATAAGCCTTGGAAGAAGAATAATTAGGGAGTTTCCCTGTAACACCCTGTACAGAGATCTGATTCCAAAAAAAGTGTGAAAATCCCCTATATTCTAAAGTAAATGAATATTGGGAAATCTATCTCTGTTCATTTTATTGTCACCTTGACCCAAGATAAAGTCATTTGGGAAAAGAGAATCTCGATTGGAAATATTTCCATCATGTTGGCTTGTAGGTAAGACTGTGAACATGTTCTTGATTAATGATCAATGTAGGAAGGCTCAACTTACTGTAGTCATCCCTGGGCTCTGAGAAAGAAGAGTGAACAAGCTGCGAGGAACAAGCCATTATGTGACAGACTTCATGGTCTCTGCTTCAGTTCCTGACTCCTGTCTTGAATTCTGTGCTGGCGAGTTTGTGTCTAACTTGACACAAGCTAGAGGAATTGACTTAGAACTAGTGAGGTGAAGCATGCTCGAATCCTGCAAATCTCAAAACTTGAGACTGTCAGGAGTGGGGCTAACTGCAAGCACATAACCTGGGGACTCCCAACCAGGTGGTCACAAGTAGTCATAGCACAGCACCTGAAACTCCTCTCCATGTTAGTGAGGCATCTCAGTACCGACTTAGCTTTCAGCCAATAATCTTTTCCCTCCCTGGATATTTTTACACCCCTCCCCAAAGCTATATATTCCTTGGTCCACATCAAATAAAGTGTATGCACTCAAATCCACCCCAAAAAATATGTCTCAGAGACTTTGCCTAAGAGCACCTTAACACTAAGATTCTTGAAGAAGGCCTCTCCTCTCTCACCACATACACTTCCAACCAGATTTGGACCATGCTTGTCCAGGGCTCTGCTTCCTTCCTCCAGCCTGGCAGGCAGTGATCTTTGCCACCTTGGAGAGAGAATCGGACTGTGGACTGCACCCATTCTGACCTTCATTCCATTTCTAACCCAAAGTACTGGTGACAGAGTCTGGACATTCAGAAATCATTGGCAGAACCCAGTACAGAGGGAGCCTCAATTAAGAAAATGTCCCCATAAAATCAGAGTGTAGACAATCATATAGGGCATGTTCTTAATTAGTGATTGATAGAAGAGGACCCAGCCCATTGTACAACATCAGTGCTCATTGGCCCGGTTCCATAAGAAGGTGGGCTGAGGAAACTATGGAAAACAAGTCAGCAAGCAGTACCTCTCCGTGGCTTCTGCATCAGCTCCTGCCTCCAGATTCCTGCCCTACTTGAGTTCCTGCCCTCACTGCTTTTGATGATGAACTGCTGTACGGAACTGTAAGAGAAATAAACCCTTTCTTCCCCAATTGTTTTGGTCATGGTATTTCATCACAGCAGTAGTAACTCTAAGAATAGTTCCTAACTTGACTTTCATTCATGATAGAATATAGACTATAAGATAAATCAAAGCCTCTCCTCTCCACATTTCTTTTAGTCCTGGTGTCTGTCACAACAATAAAAAGCAAACTAAAGAAACTTTATGACAACTTCACAAGTAGTTCTTTTTTTGACAGACAATACAGATTTACACTGAGGAAAGTTATTCTCCCAAACATTTAGGTCATCTGCAAACTTCATACTTATACCTCTTAACCCAAGGTTCGGTTTTCATATTCAAAAATCCCTGGCCAAAGTAAACTGTTAAAGCATTTTCTCTGTTGTTTCACATTCAGTGTGGATATATACACTTCTTCCGCTGGAAATTTGTGTAGGGTTCCTGAAGAATTTTCATATCCTTCAGCCAAATACAAGAACTTTCATTACAACTTCATGCTCACTTCAAAACATGATGCCTTTGTCTGCACAGCTATTAAAACTCAGACCTTAAGTTGTCAGTTGCAATGATGCCCTCAAACTCTATTCTTGTGTAAAATTGTAGTAATTGTAAGGTCCTTATTTCTAGTCCCTGTGGACTTTAAAAAAGATTTATTTTGTGTGAGTGATCATGCAGGCAAGCGTGCATGTCAGTATGCATGTATGCCTGTGTGTACCTATGTGTGAATGTATGTTTTTGTCCATGTGTATGAGTATTTCAGTGTGTGTGCATGTGCAGGTGCATGTGTGTGCGTGCATGCATGTGTATGTGTGTGTATGTGTGTGTTGTGTGTATGTGTGTGTATGTGTGTGTGCACGTGTGGGTGTGTGTGTATGCATGTGTGTGTATGTGTGTGTATATGTGTATGTGTGTGTATGTGTGTGTGCGTGTATGTGTGTGTGCGTGTGTGCACGTGTATGTGTGTGTATGTGTGTGTATGTGTGTGTGCACATGTGGGTGTGTGTGTATGCATGTGTGTGTATGTGTGTGTATATGTGTATGTGTGTGTATGTGTGTGTGCGTGTGTGCACGTGTATGTGTGTGTATGTGTGTGCACGTGTGCGTGTGTGTATGCATGTGTGTGTATGTGTGTATATGTGTATGTGTGTGCATGTGTGTGTGCGTGTATGTGTGTGCGTGTGTGCACGTGTATGTGTGTGTATGTGTGTGTGTTGTGTGCACCCAGAGTCCTAAAATAATTAGCTCATGTAGCTCATGTCCTTCTCTATCTTTATCCTCCTATTTCTTTGAACCAGAATCTCCCCCCTTGAGCCTAGGGCTCCAGTGATTTTTTTACAAGGATGGAATCGAGGAAATCCCAGTGGTCCTCTTGTTTCTAAGGAGCAGTGGTTACAGGCAGGTGTAGTCATTTCTCACTTGTTGTTAGTATCTGAACTCTGGTCTTCAAGATTTCAGGGCCATCACTCCAGTCCTTCCCTGTGATGAATTTTTCTTTGTTCTTCTCAGCATCTTTTGTTCTTTAATCTACTTTAATCTAAAGCTCTGATAGCAAATCTAAGTGTTAGTATCTGTGGGATACACGGGTGATGCCAGGAATAGACAATTGATGATTGCTGTGCGGAATCACAATGGAAGCAGAACTTGAGAAGGCGTCGAGATACAACCCAAATTCCAAAGATGTGCTGCACACAACAATAACAAAGAAGACCTTTGTGCAACGTAACCTTACTCAAAGCTTTAGCAAGTGTGTGCCCATGAATATCAAGCATTCTATAGTTTAAAAACAAAGAAAAAGAAAAAGAAAAAGAAATTCTAGGTGGGAGAATAAATCAGGACTTCTGTGCTAATGACTTGGCCACATTATTAAATATTTTGACAATATGTATATACTCTTCCCTGTAAATTCATGTTATAGAAATTTCCCCTCTCCATACATATTGTGACTCTTAGCTTGGTGTTACTGTGGGACTCCTAACAGTGGGAAGTGGTGGCCCTCTGATTCCTTTGTCTGCTCCTGGGACTCTTTTCCTCCTACTGGGTAGCCTTGGTCAGCTTCAATATGGGTAGTTTGGCCTTGTCTTGTTGTATCTTGTTCTGTCTTTTTTGGCTGTTGTTCTTGGAGGCCTGATGTTTTCTGAAGAGGTGTTGGAGACAGAGTGGGTTTCGGTGAAAGCATAGGTATGGTGAAGCTGGAAGGAGTTGAGCAAGGATATGTTGTATGAGAAAAGAGTCTGTTTTCAATAAAAAAGAAAAACTGTAAAGAAAATAATTTCTTTTATGAATATTAGGAGGGATGCAGTCAAAGATGTCAAAAGTTGCTCATAAATATGTTATACACATGGCTAAATTGGTGACAGTGTGTAAGAACACTTGCTGTGCAGGCATAAAGTCCAAAATTTGAATTCCCAGCATTCATGTAAAAAATTTATACATTGATGTGGATGCTTATAACCCAATATGGAGGGCAAAAGTAGTCATATCCTAAGAACTCTCTTGGCAGCCAGTCTAGCTGAAATAGCCAACTTTCAGTTCTTTGATAGACAATGTCTCAAGAGAATTAGAAAAATAGACAATAATTAATATCTTCAAAATATGCTCATGTCCACTCCATGTTTGCACATATGTATAGATATCCTCACATTAACTTATGTAGATCACATACATCACACTTATGCATACATACCACACACATAAATACATACTCGAAGTGTTGTAGAATGGTACAGGGATATGATTTAAAAGGTGTGACTATTTTATGTTTCTAATACTGGGTTGTGTAATCCTTACTGTCTGGAATTTGTTATATCTACCAAGCTGGCCTCCAATTTACGAAGATCCACCTGTATCTGCTTTCCAAATTTTGGGAATAAAATCATGCATACCATGTCCAGCCCATAAATTGAAACATCTAATTAGTAAACAACAGGTTATAATTACATAAATTAGTGCATAGAATTAAATAGAAAAGCACATTAACACATAATATCCATAGTATGCTGATTTAAGGAAAGACAAGGGAATGAAGTTTATGCAGAATTCAACATTCGTGTGCTATGATAATTATACTATATGTATTTTATGATTAATTCTTAATTACTACCTCCATCTCAACATATATTATTTCATTGACTTGTGCATAAATAAAAATATAATGAAAGGTATTATTCATTCAGTGTCTGGGAAATCTGAAGTGTGTTCATTTGCATAACAAGTCAGACTCATAGGGTAAGGTGCTGAGAAAAGGATATAGTTTGTCTACACAAGCTGTCTGCTACTAGGGGAATCTGATGAGTTTGTGCATTTACCTTCCTCTCTTAATGCTTCATAGTATGACTAACTACAATTTAAGAAGTCAAGATAAACAAAAACATCCACTGATTAGATAGGTAGCAGGTATCTGGAGGTGTCTATAAAGAGCCACATAATGTAGCAATTTAAACTTTTCTTAGTACGGCCATGGAACATAATTTAAGGCAATTACTACTACATTTTAGGTAATTTCCTCTATCATTTTTACTTTTCTTGGTTTATCCAATTATCTCTAAAGCCAAAGTCATTTTCATGCAAACTATCCAGTGGTATCCTGATTTTTCACATCTTAATCACTCGTTTTTATTGTTTAAATTCTGATTATAGACTTTGCAGCAGCAAGAACTGAAAAGAGAGTATTAGAGGTAAATGCCAATTTCCAATACTATCCTATCATGTCTCCACGCAGAGATGGCTAGTTCTATGAGTTCATGTACAGAATCGGAGTTAAGGATTTGGAAGAGAAGAATGGGAAAATGAAAAGAAATTGCATTTTATTGCAAGATTGCTCTTGGCTACAGTTTCTGAAAAGAATCCATAAAGAAAGCAACAAAACAGCCCTTTGAGGAAAATAAGTCATTCTTGATAGGTAAGAAAATTGATATAGGGAAGAAAGGTGGGTGGATCTTTCCAGCTCAGTATGGACAAAAAGGAAATGAGTTCTGCTCAAAACCAGATGGGATCTACTGGCTGTCCACTTGATATGGGATTCACTCCACACTGGATACTGTTTGTGTGTGTGTGTGTGTGTGTGTGTGTGTGTGTGTGTATGTGTGTGCGCGCCCACGCGCGCGCGCGTGCGTGCATGTGTGAGCATGCATTATATGAGAGTCAGAGGACAACCTAAGCTATTATTACCTTTGTGTGTCTTTTTCTTTTTCATTTGAGACTGGGGTTCTCTTTGGCCTAGAACTCATGTAGTATACTGGATAACATAGCTCCCCTGAAAGCCCCAGGGATCGCCCTCTCTAGAACCTGGATAATATGTTTGTGCCACCTTCCTCCTAGGTGGGTTATGGAGATTAAATACTAGTGCTCTTTCTTGATTTTCTGACAGTATCATCAACTCAACCCTCTATATTTAAACAGTACAATAGCCCGCTATGCTTTCCAAGTATGCCATTAGCTCAGTATGTAAGAGGAGTAGTCTCACATGCTAGGTCCTTTAGTCCTTTCTCAGTCCCATTGCTGCTGGATTTCCAAGCCAAGCCCAAGCCACACATAATTTGGGAACTTTTGAATACTTAGTAAGAGGCAAATACTTCTAAGACAGGGAATACTAAAGGTATCCAGGCAAACATTTCAAGAAGAGCTCTTACCAGTCAGAAAAATTAAAAATTAGTGCACGCCAGAAAGGCAATTTCTCACAAAAGACTGTGAAACGAATCAGCAAAGCAAGAGCCTGAAAACTCCTTCCGGGGAGGTGGTTGAGATTCAAAATATAGTGGAGATGCCTTTAAGTAGCACTTTGCAGGTTCCTAAAAGGGACCTAAAATCTGTGCCCTCCTTCCTCTTTGCCAGGCTCCATCTCAGGTTTGCAGGGACTGGTGCAAATTAAAGTAATGCACTTGATTCTGAGAGCATCATCTCTCCCTTGGAGCTTTCCCAATTATCATTATCCCCGGTAATATCAAGGATTTGAAAAAATAGAAACTAAGCCATCTCTCTCCCTCCTGAGCTAAAGCAAAGCTTATTACTGAACCCCTTTCCTTCATAGACCTGTCCGTTCACAGACAGAGAGTTAAAACCCATGTAAGCATTGATTTTAAGTATATACCTGAAACAGAAATATATCTACATATCAGATATAGTGTACGACTAGAACTAAAGATAAAAAGACATAAATATCTTTTTAAGATCGCCTTTTCTAAGAGAATGTGTAACATTTATTAAGATAGGTGGTGTTAAAATTTAAGTATGTTTCTTAATAAGACCCAAACTTCAGTATCTAAATTCTCACGTAAAAAGCACACTCAACATTGATTTTTGTATACGAGCATGGGGCTATTTTTATCCAAGCCATTAACATGATTAAGAGTTTGACCACTCACCTCATACCTACCACGTATATCTCTAGGCCTAATTACTTCTATTTCCTCATCCAAATTTTCATATCCCTTTCCTTCTCCACAATTCTTTCAGCTTTACTCATCTATTGGTCACCCAGTTTAATTTTTAATGGCAGTACCTCTCCTCAAGTCTTCACTGTCTAACTGAAGCTTTCTAATTGCTCCCTGATTCGGCTCCAGGTTTTAGTGCCATCTGGCAATCTGTCCAAAAATAGCTATATGATTTATCTATGATAAACACTCATGAATGCAGTTCGTTTAATTAAGTAAGTAATTAATGAATTAGCATTTAGTTTTGTTTCATTTTCTATGAGATAGGGTCAGTAGTCTGGACCAACTTTGAGCTTCTAATTCTCCTGCCTTCACCTTTTGAATGATGAGATTCTAAGTGTGAGCCTCCTTGCTTGGTTCACGTGGTCCCAATACCCATTGAGCTACATCCCAAGCCCAATATGGTTCATATTTATAGAATTGTTATTCCGTCACAGAACATACCACATAGCTAGTCCAGGTGTTGCACATCCTTCCACACACATCTCTTTGCTACCAGACTGCTGCTTACTGAGTGTACTGGTTTCAGGTTGGTAATTTTCTTTCTTGTCCCCCACAATTACCCTTATATCTGGTGTTTCCTTCTTTGAGAAACCACTTTGAATCTCAACAACTGTAAGTGTTAGCTTTGGTGTATGATACTGTCTAGTTAGACGTATCTATTTCTCCACATAAACCTGGCTATTTTGGCTCTTATATTCTCAAACTAAGTACCTTGCTTGTATTCTTCTGTAAGATGTACCCCCAGTCAACAACAATGCTGTCTTTTAAACGTGGTCATATGGGGCTGAAACAATGACTCACTGTTTAAAAGCAATGACTGCTTTTCCAAAGGACTTGAGTTTTTTTTTTCTGACACCCGTGCCTGGTAGCTCATGGCTACTTTTAACTCCCGCTCCAGGGTATTCGATATCACCTTCTAGCCTTTGTGGACACTGAACTCAGATATGCCCTCGGACAAGGAAAAACATACAAAGTTAAAAATGAAACCAAATCTCTTAAGTAAGTTTAAATTGTGTCATATTGGCAAATATACTGCTAAGTTTTATTCATTCTGCCTCAAGTTTGTTGCCCTAGTGCTGGTGATACTATTTCTGGTTGTTTTCATTAAGTTGCCCATCTGCCTTGACAGAGCCAATCAAATAAAATCTACCTAAAAATTACAAACCCTTCTGCTTGTCATATTGCATATAGGTTGATTGTAAGGTCAAAATTACTCACAGCCCCTTCTCCCTTTGCACAGCTGGGTCCGTGGAATGATTTCATCTCTGCTCTGTTTTAAGTGTGTCTGTACTCAGTGGTCAGCCCAAAAACACAGAAGTGGAGCTGTAATAAAAAGGAAGCTTTCCCATAGTTTAGGATTTATGTTCCTGGCACAAATAGGTTCAGTCACGGCTCCCAAAAGTTCCATTGCTTTCTAGTTAAACTCTGAATCCTCTTCGGTCAGCATAACCTTCAAGTCCATGCTCACTAATCAGATGGCATTACACAGAAGTGTGGGCCCATTGTGTGTCAGGTATTTCTTGGTGCTTTAAGCTCTTAAGTGTACCAATAAGTGCGGATAAATGTTTGTTGAAAGATCAATGGAGACTATGTTTGGAGAGGACAGTGCTGCTCAGCTAGATCAATACAAGCTTCACTTTTGTCATCTGTGGCCCACATAGCTGATCTTCCTTCTGTCCTATAGCTTAATTCTCTTCTCAATGTATTGTATCCCCCATTAAGACCTGGGTAATGAAGTTGCAGTTTGTTACAGAAGTCTATCTCTAGCACTCTAAACTGGCTGCATCATCTGCTACTGTTTGCTCGATACGATACTGATGACTAGGGATCTTGCTTCAGCTTCTGCTTCTCATCTTGTGACTCTGGTCCTAGGCAAAACACATGTGACAAATGGAAAAGAGAAATTACAAGGAGAATATTTTACTAGAAGCAAGCGGGTTTCCATTGTAAAATAGCAGGTACCATGAACATTTTTCATGTGTCACCTCTGATGGGCTAAGTACTTCAGCTGATTTTTGAAAAGCATCTGTTATAAAAAAAATTACTGGAAAATAATTTACTATAAAATGAAGTTTCCATTTATTTAGTTACTAAAACATATTCAGGTTTTACTATGTTTGATTCATACATGAATATGAATTTATTTTATTTAAATTTCCCTTGGAGACATATAATTAAGAATTTTGCAGTTTGGGCTAGGCACTTGGCTCAGCAATTAAAAATGGTTTTTGTTCCTTGTCAGAATGATGCACACCTTCCCCAGAACTTGGGAGATAATTAACAGGTGAATTTCTCTGGATTTAGTGCCTGCGTGGGTTATATAAAGAGATCTATGCAAGTTAAGCTGCAAAGTGAGATCCTAGATCAGGTGGACAAACACACAGACAGACAGAAAGGTAAGTAGACTGAGGCACAAGTGTTGCCCTCTTTTAGAGAAACAGTTTGGTTCCCAGCATTCATGTCAGGCAGCTCACAACCACCTGCACGCCAAACCCAGGCAGATGAAACAATGCCCTCTTTTGACCTTTAGTGTTAAGTGCATGCATGCACGTGTATATACACAAATGAGAACGAGAGACAGGGGCACACACACACAACACACACACACACACACACACACACACACACTGAGAGAGAGAGAGAGAGAGAGAGAGAGAGAGAGAGAGAGAGAGAGAGACATAGGGAGGGAGAGAGAGAAAGAACAATAAATCAAAAAAGAAACAGAATCTCATGGATCTATGTGAGGTTTCTTAGACATCTCCCTCTCCACTGGTTCCCTGTGTGCTACTATGCACTGCTCTAAACTACTATTAGCATGAACTTTGTGTTCCATGTTTATAAAATATATATTAAATCCAAAATATTTAATGGAGATTGAATTCTACAGGCAGAAGACTTTTACATCTGATTGTCTATTATTGGTCCCAGAACACTTTTCTTCTGTAATATCAAATTGACTTTTAAATTATGGGTACTTCCAGTGACATCAATACAGCTAGAAATGCCCCTGCATAGCATCATGCATTTAGGACTACATTGTTCGAAGTTTCTGATTTTTTTTTCTTTTAGAAGACAATAGATATAAATTGCTGGAGTAAAGCAAACCTTTGTCCTACTCCCAAATATTGCCTTTTAGGGCAATTTTCTTCTTCTTCTTCCTGGTCATCAGACAGAGACTTTCACTTTAATCATGAGCTGTAGTATCCAAGACAGAGCCAGGAAAACATTTCCTATCATTATTGCATTTTGTGCTTGGCTTTCTTGTCAGCTACTCATTTTAAAACATGGCAATTTTATTAGCCAGTTTTCCTGTCTCTATCCAGCTCTCCTTGTTGAAACTGCCAATTTGTGGGATTTGAGGAGCCCATTTCATTAAATTATCTATCATATACCTTAGTGAAAAAACAATGACTGACTAGCTTCTGAAACAACTAATAAGGTACAAATCGATTGATTTTGTTTATGTAATTTTTGGATAATGTAGTTTCCAAGGTTAGTTGTGTATGACATATCAATTTTAGATATATTACAGACATGCAATATTAATCTGAAAATTTAATTCTTAAGCCTTGCACCAGGCTCATTATGAATTTTCACACGGTAAAAACTGTAATGGGACACAGAAATATTAGTCTGTAAGAAAGGTCTACTTTGTTTCCTAGGTAAGATAATGAAGGAATTATTGTCTTTCAGTATTTACAAAGGTAGCACAAAGAGAAAGATGAATTCCCGACAAGCTTCTTCATTTATTGACTTTTCCGTTTATACTCAAAGTGAAGCCTTTGTCATGTTAAAGTAAAATAACTGATGAAATCCTTATTTGAGACTCACTTCAGAAGCATTCCTCGAATCCATTTATAATGTCATGTAAGACATGGCCCATGGCCTTGGTGAGTCAAAGTCGAAGCAGAGATGAAAGCAGGCTTGTGTTATACATGAAGATTTTCATCTAACTTCAGCATAGAAGAGGCAAATCAGAAAGATCCCAGGTTGATAGAATCTTGGAGTGACCCTGTCAAAAACAAAAGTCCAAAAACAAAACAGAGAGGCATGCTGAAGAAAGGAGGGAGTAAGGGGAAGAATGAGAAAGGTAAAGGGAAAGGAAGAAAAGAGAAGGGAGGGAAGGAGAGAGAAAAGAAAAAGAAGAAAGGGCAGAAAGGGGAGGGGGCAGAGGGAAAAGAAAAGACTTCATCTCTCTGGGAAGTAAAAATACATTCTATTTCTTGGGTAGCCTGTGGGAGCAGGTAATCACTGGGACAAAAAGGATTGGTTTAGGGTTATGGAAGAGAGAGAGAGAGAGCAATGGGAGAAATTACTAGAGTTGGGAAGCTTTGGAAGGTGAGATAGAAAGAGCCAGGAATCTATGATGGTGACACTAGCTAAGCCTCCTAGTAGTGGAGGATATACAGCCTGAACTAGCTATGTCCTATGACTAGACGAGACTTCTCAGCCACAAATCCTTAGGCTTACAACTTGTCATGATTGGAAGATGTTCTGGAGTAAAGTTGGTGCAGAACTTGTGACAATGGCCAATGACTGGCCCAGCTTGAGACCCATGTCACTATGCCATGAGATGAACCCTGGCATTATCTGAAGGGCAAGGAACCAGAGGTTGGGTAGCTCAGAGGTCTAGGAAAGAATAGAACCTCACTACTGGCAAGAAGAAGAAGAGGATGAGGAGGATGAGAAGGTGAATGAGAAGGAGGAGGAGGCAGTGGAGGAGGAAGAGTAAGAGAAGGAGGATTAAGAGGAGAGGAAGAAGAGGAAGATGAGGAGAAAGAAAAATAGATGAAGAAGGGAAGGAAGGAAGGAAGGAAAAAAGAAAGAAAGAAAGACAGAAAGAAAGAAGAAAGACACTCTGCTACACTCTTAGACCAGAACTAGAATAATAATCATCATTGAGGTTTCATCCAGCAACTGATGGGAATGTATGCAGAGACCCACAGCTAAACATTTGGCAGAGCTCAAGGAATATTGAAAAAGAGGGGAAAGAAGAGTTGAAGGTGCTAGATCGGTCACAGACACTACAAGAAAAAACCACAGTATCAATTTACCTAGGCCCATAAGGTCTCACAGAGACTGAATCAACAATTAGGGAGCCTGTATGGGTCAGACCTAAATAATCTTATATATGTTATAGATGTATGGTTTGATGTTCTTGTGGGACTACTAACAGTGGGAGCATGGCTGTCTTAGACTCTTTTGCTTTCCTTTACTACTCTTCTTCAAGGATGTGCTTAGTCTTACTATAACTTAATAGGCCATGTGTAGTTGATATTACTGGGAAGCCTGCTCTTTTCTGAAGGGAAATGGAGGAGGAATGCAATCGGGGAAGAGGGGAGGGGATGAGGACTCAGAGAAGAGGAGGTTGGGAAACTGTACAGGATGTAATATATAATAAAAGACCAGTGAAAGAAATTAGAAGTAAGTATTTTAGGAATGTTTATTATACAGGCTGCAGAGATGGTTCAGTAGTTAAGAAAAATTTGCTTCTCTTGAAGAGGACCCCATGTGGACTACTGGTTCATACCACTTAGCCTAGCTTTTACTGTTGGTACTTGAGTGGTCTGAATTCGGCGAAGCAAGTACTTGCTGAAAATTTTTCCCAGAGTCTTTTCTTTCCATTTTCAGGAGATTTTATGTAGACAAGACCCAAATGCACTATATGGCTAAGAATGACCTCAAACTTGCTTCTCTTCACCAAGTTGCTGAGTATATAGAAATGTGTCTCCACTCACAATTTAGGGGTTAATCTGTATTTTCCTAGAAGTAATTTTGTATCTCAGAATCTAAAATTCCCTCTGATATTCACACTTCTGTAGTCAGGGTTACTTTTAATTATCAACCTGATATAACCTAGAGTTATCTTAGAGGAAAAGCTTGATTAAGTAAAAGCCTACATCAGATTATACTGTATATTCTATATATGTGGAGATTTCATTAAATATTCATTTATTTAGAAGGTCTGAGCCCATTGATGATGACACCATTCTCTAAGCAGGTGGGTCTCGACTATATAAGAGCTATCTAAGTGTGAGCCACAACATGGTGTTTACCTTAATAGCAGAAACCAAACTAGAACAAGGAGATAGACTTGATATCTGATAGAGCATCTTCTTCTGAGGGCAGACTTTGTTAATGAAGAAATATTCTAGCCTAGTTTTAAACTACTAATTTTCTTCTTCCACTTCCAAAAGCAAGAAGATACTTTGCTCCATTTTTCACTGTGAAATTCTGGCACTGCTCCTAGAAGAAAGATTCGTGTGTTTCAGTACACCTCCAAGGCACAGCTCTATATGGATTTAGTTCTTGGAGTTATCTAGTCAGACCCTAGCAATTCTCCAATGCCTATACTGTCTCTAAGGGTAGATTTTGCTTCAGGGTTTCTTCTCTGGATCACTGTGGTTCTCTGGCCCTGTCTTTCTCCACATACTGGGAACTGTGAGTGATTGACTACATTTCTATCATGTGTGTAAGAATGTCTTTTAGTTTTCCGTTTGCTAACTGGGGGTTCAATTGTGTTTGTGTGACTGTAAAAAACGGTGATTTCCAAACTGCCTCAATTTTGTACCAAAAGTCATAAGTCAGACATGGGTAAGATAAACTAATATTTTCCTGGTAACAAAATAGAAGAGTCAGATAAGAACATAATGAATACAATAACCACTCCAATGCCCAGATACCCTTTTAAATTAGTGAAGTCACTTCTCAAGACCTAAGATAAACTGTGTCTAAATCCAGATTATAGTGCTAAGAAGATGGCTTCGTGGGAAAAGAACATGCTTTAAAATTGCAAGGATCTGAGGTGAGATCTCCAATACATGTGAATGTCAGGCACAAAGGTGTGCACCTTTTAACAGCAGGGCAGAAGGAAAGGGTAGAGGTAGATAGACAGATCTCAGAATCTTATTGGTCAGCCAGGCTCCTGACTTATTAACAAACCCAGTCCCAGAAAATGAGGTGGAGAACTATCAACAAAGAAACCTGACATCTTAATACATTTGAAGCTGCATGGGTATATCCATACAGCATACCAGTCAAGTTCACATACTTGTGTTTGTGCACACACATACACACCACACACAAATACTCATGCTATACCAGCACTCCCTCTTCTCTCTTCACACACACACACACACACACACACACACACACACAAACACACACACACACACACACACACACACACGGACACATGACATGTCAGAGTCAACCTACCCTACTTACTGAAATGAATTTTCTATTTCTTGGCGTTATTTTACATATCTGAGCATCTGAGGGTAGATCTTTGTGAACTTTAAGCTCTGCCAACTTGATGATAGGCTGGATGTTCCTTTTAAGTCCCCTTAGGCAACACTCCAAATTATTGTGCATGAGTGGTATTCTGCCAGGATGCCTTTTCATTACTTTCTGTAACTCTGCACATTTTCTTGGTTTGAAATTTTTTTAATTAAACCTATTTTTTTTGCTCAGTGTGATTACACTAGATCGCATCAAATCCATTCTACTTCATGTCATTCAATTGTTATTTAGGAAGACCATCCTGAAAATACAGATCATGTGTGTGAGTGTGTGTGTGGATGCATGTGCACACAAGTGTATGTGTATGTACGTTTGTATATACATATCTATATATCTATATCCCCTTTGTATATGCTAATAAGCAAGAATATGTGGATACTCATATATGCTTATATCTTTGTATATACATATATGCATATATAAGTATGCATGCATGTACATGTGTATATATTTATGCATTTAGTTATGTCTATGTGTCAGAATATATGCTATGTGTGTGTATATATGTGTGCATATGTAAATATTTATTCAAATGGACCTATATACAAATATGTAGTTACACATGCACATATAAACGTACACATATACACACATGCACACATAGTTTTGAATGTTTTCTGATATATTTTTAATAAATTTCTAAAGACAACTTGGTATTTTATTCAGTGCCTTTGCTGGATTATCTACAGTCTTTTCACAGCATTAAGTAGGAAAACTGGAATATACAAAGTACCCAGGTTAAATTAATGATGTAGAATAAGAACTCTCCAGTGTATAACTGAGACCAGCATGGTCCAGTTGGACCACTCCTCAAAAGAGGAGCTCATAAAATAAGGCACATTTAAAGTCACCATATCTATCTCAAGACATTGACTGAGGGCCAAGTTGTCTTAGTGAGTAAGGCAATTGCCACACATACTGAATTCCTGAGTTCAAATCCCTAGAATACATGTAATTCTAGGACTTGATAGAGTGTTTCTGTAACTCCAGTTGTCTAAGAGTGAAGTAGGATCTGGATATAGAAGAGTTGAAGCACTCAAGCCTACATTGAGGACAAACTGACAAACAGTAAGTGATCCTGTCTCACTGTGTGAGGTGGGTACAAGATGAGATCCACTGCTGAGGATCCACTTCTGACTTCCACAAATATACCATGGCATGAACATGCCTTGACTCACGCACCAGAACACAAACATACACACACGCTGAAGATAACTAAAAGCTCTAGACTGAAAGGAAGTTGCTGAGTTGATTAAACTGTAGGCTCATTTAAGGCTATTTTCCCCCCAGTACACAATGTTACAGCTACACAATATACATTGCACTCTGATATTGGGGAGGTGTTGCTAAACATGTTGTATTTTATCATCAATAGGAAATACTGCTTATAACTAAGCAGGGATTATTTTTGTTGTTGTCTGAGAAAGGTTTTATGTGTCTGTTGGTTTAGCTAAGTGGCTGAGGTGTCATTGAACTTCTAATCCTCTAGCCTCTGACTTCCAGTTGCTGGGATTATAGGCACAAGCCAACTCACCCAGCTTGGGTTTAAATAATAAATATCCTTCTATAGAAAGAAATGAGTTCTGTGTGTCAGTTACTGTCATTGTCAGTGCAAAAACAATGGGAGAATCACACTGAATTAGGAGGTAGTCTCTGCACCATCCTCATTACCATAACCTCCCCAACTGCTGCTAGCTAACACAACAGGTTGCAGACAGATTCTTGTCATCTGGTGTGAAAATAGTTTCATAATCCTGAATGCTCGAACATCTTTTTAAACAGGTTGGGATAAAGTTTAACAGACATTTGTTAGCAGCCCAAATGCCTAAACACCGAATAAAAGGGGGATCCTGGACAAGATTGGCAGCTACACACTTGATCCATGTTAAGATGTTAAGATATTTATTTGGTGGTTCCAGAAGGCTTTAGCTGTGTGCATTTGGGAGATGACATACGTAGTCACTGCTATTCTGACTATAACCAGCTTTGATGTTTACAAGACTTTACTAAATATTATAGTCTTCAGATCTGGCTGAGAAATGGGTGGGAGCATATGATTTGAACACATATTGACCTACCAGTATAACAGAATTTACAAGTGGAGTTTTATAAGGAGATATATCCCTTCATGCTAAAGTATTGAAATCAAATAATCAAGACTAGAAATTTAAAGCCCCCCCCCCAAAAAATTCATTAGTTTGAGGGAGAAATTTTACATTCAACTCTTGCACAACTCTATGAAAGAAGTTAAGATATGTAATCTGCATTAAAATAAACAGAGAGAGAGGGGGAGAGAGAGAGAGAGAAAGAGAGAAAGAGAGAGAGAGAGAGAGAGAGAGAACAACATTGATATGAAACATCAATATGAAAACCACTTGATTTTATTTATTCTCCTTATTTGTAACTGACCAAGTCTACTTTTTGGTACCTATATGCACACAGGGCCATCATTCAGTAGTCATACTTCAGTAAAGAGAAGTCACTCTCCTTCCCCCAGCCACCATCAATTTCCAATAGCTCCTCAGCTTGTAGGTCTTGAGAGGCCATTGTCCCTCTATTATGAAGTGATGTACTGGCTAGCCCTTGTACAGGTAATTATTGCTGCTGTGATTTGTGTGTCCAATAGGCAAACCGGAAGACAGCACATCGTAGCACTTCTCACTGTCTCTAGCCCTCATAACCTTTCTGCCCTCTCTTTTGTGATGGTCCATGGAGAATATGAGATTGCGAGGCAGATATGGCGGGAGAGGTCATTTGGAGAATTGAAGTAGGAAGAGGGTTGGGTAGATATTAGGATATTGTACATGTATGTTTAATCTTCACAGAATAATAAAATAACTTAAACACTTAAAATGAAATATAAGTCCACATAAATTGGAATAGACTATCTCCAGCTTATTTATTCACGCATAGATTATTTGTAATAGTTATTCTTAGGGTCTGTATTTTAATAAATATTTTTAAAGCAGGATCTTGCTATTTAGCCCTAGCTATCCTCTAACTCACTGTGCAGACCAGAATTACTTCAAATGTATAGGAATCTACCTCCTTTTTCTTCCAGAGTAATGGGACTAAAGACACATGAAATCTGACCTGGTTTTCATTGTAAATGAAAGAAAAACATATATAAAAGATGTAAAAGAACCCTGAACAAACTAGGCCTAATATTGTAGGTCTCTAATGGCATATGTCAACATGTACACACATACATACACACTCATATAGACATACATACAAACACATACACACACAAATCCAATGAATAAAAAAATGAAACAAAAATTTTTTAAATGAGATGAATTTCAGAAGTCCATAGCAATTTTAATGTTCTCAATTTTCAAATTGTTCTGACCTTAATAACTCTGACTCAGAGACATTAGTGGTTTAATGTGTCATTAATGGTTATTAGGGATCACAAGGTTATGGCATCCAGGGGACAAATTACAGGTGAACTAAGAGAGAACTTAAAATCATTGAGAATCAGGTCAAGTTCTAATTCAGACGTGTGGTTAAGCAACCTTGACATCTCTAGAAGGTAGAGAGAAAGTTGCTGTCAGCATTCCTTGAAGTTGAGTCCACTGTTTCTAGGGTTACTTTAAGTAAAGGAAGAGGAGAAAGTTATTAGTCTCAGAAGAAACATTCTAAATTCTTCCCAGAATGCACCAAAGTGAACATTCATTAGAGTATGAACATTTGTAAGTTGTATTATTTTTTAGTTCAATAATTTTATTTCTTTGAGAAATTCATATATGAAAATTGCAACTACATCATTTCTTCCCTTCCCTTTCAACACTACAGCTTCTCCAATATGCCCTCGAAATTCATGATCTCTTGTTAAGTCCTCTCTGTGTCTCTGTGTCTCTGCCTTTCTGTCTCTCTGTGTCTCTATGTGTGCATGTGTGCATGTGTGTGCATGTGTCTGTGTCTGTGTCTGTGTGTGCGTGTGTGTGTGTGTGTGTGTGTGTGTGTGTGTGTGTGTGTGTGTGTGTAGCAATCTGAGTCCATTTAGCATTTCTGTGGGATTGACCATTTGGGATTGGACAGTTTATATAGGGAGTTATTTATTCCTGGGGGATACTGTTCCTAAGAGGCCATTAATGTGATTTAGAGTGTCTGGGGGTCAGGACATAAAGGGTTTCTCTTTCCTTGTTTGCTTGTCAACTGCTGTCAGTATGCTGATCATTTTATTTTTACATTGTGAGACTAAAATATAATAAATAATAAATCAACCAAACTGATTTTGGCTAATGTTTTACTATAGTGACAGAAAACAAACTTGGACAATATTCCTATGAGAAACCCTGTCTTAAAAGGTAGAGAATGATACAGAAAGTCACGGGACAGCAAGTTCTGGCCACCACCTGCACAATGTATGTCAATACATTTGCATACAAGCACACACACACAAGTGTATGTGAGCACAAATACATGTATATATTACATACAAGTATACATACACAAACATGCATACATGTGTACATCATAGACTTGAACACATATACATGTACACTTAATAGCTGTAACACACAGAATACCTACACAAATGTATACATGCACACAGACATGATATACCTGCATATAACAAATGCAGACACACAAATCAGTTCACTGTAGTGCACTGTTTCATTAACACAGCTCTGGTGATATATGCAAAATGTTCTTATAAAAATAACTATTCCCCCCTGACTGCAGATAAGCTAAGAGATACTGCGTGGAAATTTGGTATTTTAAATGAACTTCCCAAGCTGACTTTTAGGATTTCAATGGTTTAAAGAGTACTTTCATGACTGAATTTATTTACAATGTTAGTGATAAAAAAACACAAACACAGAATGAGATGATAGGTTGTCGTTTTGAGGCTTAAATGCTGGTGGAGGATGAGGACCATGGATCAGGACAGAAATAGGGCAGAGTGCCAAGCTCATTAAAATTCTTACTGGCTTCTTGCCTGATTTCCTAGTGACCTGTTCATCTTTTAAGCAATTCATCAATCACAGATAAATATTTATTGAGAATATGTGGCATGCTCAATGTGTGGTGTGGTTTCTCCCAGTCCCTGGACATATGGATGTGAGATGTATTTGCATGAGTGGTTGTGCATCACCTCTCAATATTTATCAATTCTGTTGGCAGGATGGATCTGCTACACCCAAATTGCCCTCAGCAGGCGGCTTATGAGGGAAATGAAAAGGCCACTAAATGCTGGGTTTACACACACACACACCTCATAGGATTATTTGAATGCAACTGAGGCTTCATAACCCTTTTGGCTAGGGCTGAGGATGGAGTTCATTTGGACAAATCCTTGGGTTTGAACCCCATCCCTGCATAAACCATCATAGTGATACAAGCCTGAAATCCCAGTAGTTGGAAGATAAAGACAGGAGGTTCAGTAATTAAACAACATTCTCAGACCCATAGTGACTGTGAGGAGAATATATAATACATAACAATAACCCTAAAAAAGGAGAGAAACATGAAAGAAAGAAAGAAAGAAAGAAAGAAAGAAAGAAAGAAAGAAAAGAAGGAAGGAATGTAATTTTTGAATGGTGACAAAACAAAAATACGGTCCCAAACACATTCTTTAATTGAGTAAAAGAGAGAAAATAGATGAGAGGGGGAAGGGGAAGAGAGGGAGGGAAGAAGAGAAAGAGAGAGAGAGAAAGAGAGAGAGACAGATAGAAGAGAGAGAATGTATTACATGCATATATGTGTTCATGTGGGAGTATATAATAATGAATACATGTGCATAGGCAGGTTAAATTCAGATGTTGATATCTGGTATCTTCTGTGATTTTTTAAGCTATTTATTTATTTATTTATTTATTTATTCATTCATTCATTTATTTATTTATTTATTTATTTATTTACACAATACATAGAAGGAATTCGGTAGTGCTCCATCTGTTTCAATTTTGTGGAATAGTTTGGATAGTATTGGTATGAGGTCTTCTGTGAAGGTCTGATAGAATTCTGCACTGAACCCATCTGGACCTGGGCTCATTTTGGTTGGGAGACTTTTAAGGACTGCTTCTGTTTCTTTAGAAGTTATGGTGTTTATAAATGGTTTATGTGTTCCTGATTTATTTCGGTACCTTGTATCTGCCTAGAAAATTGGCCATTTCCTGCAGATTTTCAAGTTTTGTTGAATATAGGCTTTTGTAGTATGATGTGATGATTTTTTGAGTTTCCTCTGATTCTGATTTTGTTAATTTGAATACACTCTGTGCCCTCTAGTTAGTCTGGCTTAGGGTTTATCTATTTTGTTGATTTTCACAAAAAGCCAGCTTTTGGTTCTGTTGATTGTTGGTATAGTCCTTTTTGTTTCTACTTGGTTGATTTCAGCTCTGAGTTTGATTATTTCCTGCCTTCTACTCCTCCTGGGTGTATTTGCTTCTTTCTGTTCTAGAGCTTGTAGGTGTGCTGTCAAGCTGCTGATATATGCTCTTTCCTGTTTCTTTCTGCAGGCACTCAGAGCTATGAGTTTTCTTAACACAGCTTCCATTGTATCCCATAAGTTAGAGTATGTTGTACCTTCATTTTCATTGAATTCTAAGAAGTCTTTAATTTCTTTCTTTATTTCTTCCTTGACCAGGTTATCATTGAGTAGCACATTGTTCAACTTCCATGTATATGTGAGCATTCCTTCCTTATTGTTATTGAAGACCAGCTTTAGGCAGTGGTGGTCTGATAGGACCCAGGGGATTGTTTCTATCTTTTGTATCTGTTGTGGCCTTTTTTGTTCCCAATTATATGGTTAATTGTGGAGAAAGTACCATGAGGTGGTGAGAAGAAGGTATATTTTTTTTTGTTTTAGGATAGAATGTTCTATAGATATCGGTTAAGTCCATTTGGCTCATGACTTCTCTTAGTCTGTCTACGTCTCTGTTTAATTTCTGTTTCCATGATCTGTCCATTGATGAGAGTGGGGTGTTGAAATCTCCTACTATTATTGTGTGAAGTGCAATGTGTGTTTTGAGCTTTAGTAAGGTTTCTTTTACGTATGTAGGTGCCCTTGTATTTGGAGCATAGATATTTAGGATTGAGAGTTCATCTTGGTGGATTTTTCATTTGAGGAATATTAAGTGTATTTCCTTATCTTTTTTGATGACTTCTGGTTGAAAAATTGATTTTATTTGCTATTAGAATGGCTACTCCAGCTTACTTCTACAGACCATTTGCTTGGAAAGTTGTTTCCCAGCCTTTTTCTCTGAGGTAGTATCTGTCTTTTTTCTGAGGTGTGTTTCCTGTAGGCAGTAAAAGGCTGGGACCTCATTACGTATCCAGTTTGTTAATCTGTGTCTTTTTATTGTAATTGACTCCATTGATATTGAGAGATATTAAGGAATAGTGATTGTTGTTTCCTGTTATCTTTGTATTTGGAGGTGAGGTTATGTTTGTGTGCTTGTCTTCTCTTTGTTTTGTTGCAAAATGATTAGTTTCTTGCTTTTTCTAGGGCATAGCTTGTCTCTTTGGGTTGGGCTTTACCATTTATTATCCTTTGTAGGCTTGGATTTCTACAAAGATATTGTGTAAATTTGGTTTTGCATGGAATATCTTGGTTTCTCCATCTGTGTTAATTGAGAATTTTGATGGATACAGTAACCTGGGCTGCCATTTGTGTTCTCTTAGGGTCTGTATGACATCTGTCCAGGATCTTCTGGCTTTCATAGTCTCTAGTGAGAAGTCTTGTATAATTCTGATAGGTCTGCCTTTATAAGTTACTTGACCTTTTGCCCTTACTGCTTTTAATATTCTTTCTTGGTTTCGTGCTTTCTTTCGTGCTTTATTTTGGTGTTTTGACTATTATGTGAAGGGAGGAGTTTCTTTTCTGGCCCAATCTATTTCACGTTCTCTAGGCTTCTTGTATGTTTATGGGCATCTCTTTCTTTAAGTTAGGGAAGTTTTCTTCGATGATTTTGTTGAAGACTCCTTTGAGCTGGGAGTCTTCACTCTCTTCTATACCTATTATCCTTAGGTTTGATCTTCTCATTGTGTCCTGGATAACCCGTATGTTTTGGACCAGTAGCTTTTTCCGTTTTACATTATCTTTGACAGTTGTGTCGATGATTTCTATGTAATCTTCTCCTCCTGAGATTCTTTCTTCTATCTCTTGTATTCTGTTGGTGATGCTTTTATCTATGGCTCTTCCTTTGGTTTTCTATATCCAGGATTGTTTCCCTTTGTGCTTTCTTTATTGTTTCTATTTCCATTTTCAATTCCTTCACCTGTTTGAATGTGTTTTCCTGTAATTTTTCAGGAATTTTTGTGTTTCCTCTCTAAGGTTTTCTACTTCTTTACTTGTGTATTCCTGCATTCTCTAAGGGAGTTCTTTATGTCTTTCTTAAAGTCCTCCATCATCATGATCAAATGTGATTTTAAATCTAGATCTTGCTTTTCTTGTGTTTTTGGATATTCAGTGTTTGCTTTGGTGGGAGAATTGGTCTCTGATGATGCCATGTAGTCTTGGTTTCTGTTGCTTGGGTTTTTGTGCTTGCCTCTCACCATCAGGTTGTCTCTAGTGTTACCTTCTTTGGCTAGTTCTGGCAGTAGCTTGACTATCCTACTGATCTGTGTGTCAGGAGTGCTATAGACCTGTTTTCCTGTTTTCTTTCAGCCAGTTATGGGAACAGAGTGTTCGGCTTTCAGGCATGTAGTCCTTCCTGTCCCTGGCTTTCAGCTGTACCTCTGGTTGGGAACCAGAAGGGCCTCCCCATACTTCTCCGGGGTCTCTGTGTGCAGGGGTCCCAGATGGCGCTAGGCATTTTCCTCTAGAGTCAGAAATGTGGGCAGAGAGTAGTCTTGTCTGGTTTCCCAAGTGTGTCTGCCCCTCTGAAGGTCTAGCTTTCCCTCCCATGAGATCTGGGTGCAGGGAGCTATTTGACATAGTCTGTTCAGATCCTGGTGCAGTCTGGGCCACATTGCTCCTGCAGTTTGACTGCCTGTACCCAGAGGCCCTATACAGTTTTTTCTTGGGCCAGGGCAAAGGTGGGTAGAAATGGTGGTCTCTCCTGCCCTGCAGTCTCAGGATTGCCTACACGTCTGGTTGATCAGCTCTCTCTCCTACAGGGTTTGGAAGCAGGTACCTGTGGGTCAGGATCAGTGAGGTTCAGGCACTAGCTAGAAACCAGAAGTGTCCGGTCCCAGAGGAATTTTGCCTTTGTGTGTCCTGAGTCTACAAGGCATGTCATTTGGACCAGAAAAGTTGGTCTTACCCTTGGTCTCAGGCCTGAAGTTGCTCCTTCACTTGTCTTTTATGTGCATGCTAGAGACCTGGACTCAGCACCTTGGGCTTACATGTAATACTTTACTGACTGAGACACTGTCTCAGATCTTCCATGGACGTTTACGATTCATACCAGCTAAAGAACTTGACAGTATGATAGTCTTTAGTATTTTTTCCTAGGTGGATTGAGTAAAATTATTTTAAAAAACATAATTTGGGTGGAATGATATAAGATTGAGTTGAACTAAACTTTGATATGTCACTTCTGGTAGAAAGTGATGGAGCTTACAGGACTTCTGGGACAAGGGGCAGACAGGTTGTTTCACCATATGTTGAAAATGAAATACCTTAACCTGTAATACACTGTGCTCACACAGGTTACCCATAAACTGTTCATTTCACATATATAATTACACTTTGTGCTTGCCATTTGCCCTATGCATGTGTGTATGCATAATGTATGCATAATTTTACTTGTGTCTCTCTCTGTGTGTGTGTGTGTGTGTGTGTTTGTGTGTCCTTGTGTAAATGCCAACATATGTACAGTGCTACTAGAGACCAGAATGAGGCATTTGGTCCCCTGGAACTGGATTCATAGATAATTATATGGTTTTGGGGAAGTTAACTCCAGTCCCCTGGAAGGGAAACATGTGTTCTATCCATTAATACATTTTCCCAACCTCTGCCCTATAGTGTCAATAAATTCCTATGTGAAAATGGTGGGAGGCAGACTTTGGAAGGTTTAAGATGTTCTAAGAAATGGTGAAAAGCAGAAAACCAATTAGGGTAGCAATCTTCCACAAACAGCTGGCGAGAGGATGTTCAACATGTCTGTCATTTCTCTAGTCCTGGCTGTAATGTGTACATGAGCTTTCATTGGACTGATACCAGCATCACTTCTAGTTTTTTCTCTATTTATGTATTATTGTGTACTGTGTTCTATACTTCAGAACATTCTGTTAAGACTCGGAGATTATCAAGTTAGTCAAAAGACCTGCTAACTTAGACTCATGTTCCTTTTACCAAAGTGTTTTGTTTTTTGTTTTGTACTCTTCTCTAGTTATTTTTCTTTTAATTTAAAAAATCCTAACTGTGTAGATGTTGTGGAATGTTTAGATTTTGGATCTGGTTAACTTTAGCATATGATGTATTCATTTATTTACAAGTAAATAGTTATAAAACTATTTTTAGTTTTATAAAACACTAAAAAAGTAAAATTATTATTTATATGTTATTGCATGATATAGCATATGCCTGCCACAGTGTGTATGAGAACCTCAGAGAACAACCATAGGGAGCTAATTCTTTGCCCATGCCATGTTGATTCTAGAGATTTAACTTGGGTGTCAGGGATGGCGGCAAGAACCTATGCTCCCTGATCCATCTCACTGGCACCATATACTCTTTTAATTTATTTAAATATTTTCTTTGTCATCTTGTACATGTCTGTAACACGCCGTTCTCATACCCACTCTCTCCTATTTCACTGCCATCAGTTGTAAGCCAACCCAATTCCCTCCCAAGCTCCCTCTGTGTTCAGACCTCTCTGACCCACTAGTTCTAAGTTGGACTACCTGCAAAGAGCATAGGTATGAAATGTTCATTAGAGCAGCTTTGCCAAAGCACCATGTTTCTCCCTTTCCCTGCATCTGTCCATAACCAATACTTCCCATGGGAGAGGAAAGCTTTCATGAGCCTTTCACATATCCAGGGCTTACAGTTAATAGGTCTAGTCTTGTGCAAACCTTATCTTCTAGGTCTGGCAATACCACGACACTCATTAACCTATATTCTTTTATGAAGGAAACGAACTCACACAAGCAGCTGCACGCCTGAAATTGTAGAGAAAATTGCGATAAAATGTGACTTCTCCCAGAAGTCCTACTGCAAAGCACCCTGCCGTGATGTCTGCTAAGGCTTTTAATTATTTTTAATGCCATATATTAAAAGATCGTGTACTGGATAGTTTCATGACAACTTGACACAAGCTAAAGTGGGGAACTTCAGTTACGAAAATATCTACATATGATCAGGCTTCATGCAGGCCTTTAGGGCATTTTTTTCAATTACTGATGGATAGGGAGTGTTAAGACCATTTTGAGTAGTGCCATCGCAGATTGGATGTCCTGTATGCTAGAAGAAATCAGGTTGAGAAAGTCATGGGGAAGAAACGTATAAGTAGCACCTCTCAGAGCTTCTGCTTGAGTTCCTGCTTCTAGGTTCCTGTCTTGTTTGAGTTTCTGAACTGACTTCTTTCAATGATGAATAGTGATATGGAGTGTCTGTAAAATAAACCCCTTTCTGCCCTACTTGCTTTTTTGGCCATGGTGTTTCACTGCAGCAATTGAACGTCTAAGACAATTAGTTTGAATGTGTTCTCTGTGTTTTTACATTTTCATAAGTTTTAAAGCGTTTCTATTGAATTTTTAAATATAGTGAAGTGGGGGAGAGGATCTGGAGAGATGGCTTACTAGTTACAAGCCCCTAATGTTGTTGTAGAGGATCCAAATTCACTTCTCAGTACCCATAGTGAGAGAATTTCAATCATCTATAACTCCAAATTCAGGGGATCTATCACTTTCCTCTAGGCTCTGTGGGCACTGTGTTCACATAAATGAACATACTCTCAAACAAGAAGTAAAACTAAAGAACTACTAGATGATATTAAAGTTTAAAATGTTAGTGCTTCTGACAGAGAGACAGAGACAGAAAAAGAGAAGGATGGTGTCTTTGTCTCTGTGTGTATATGTGTGTGTGTGTGTGTGTGTGTGTGTGTGTGTGTATTCCTATATATGTCTGTGTATGTGTGTACGTATACCTATATATGTGTGTGTGTTCTTATATATGTGTGTATATGCAGTATATGCATGCTTATATAGAAGTCAGTGGCTAACATCAGGTCTCCCACTTTCAACCTTGTAATTTCAGACATTGAGAAATAAATATGGAATTCAAAAATTCAACTGAGCTAATTGGCCAGTGAGCTCTGAGGAGTCAATTATATCTACACTCCCAGTGCCATTTGGAGTGATCCCTGGTTCATCCTCCAAAGAATGAATGCATCCAATATTTCTCTGTTATATAAGTGTGCCTGTTTGTCTTTAGACCCGGCTACATTTCAGATGAATCTGTTGCCTCTACTCTATGTGACAGGGAAAGGTACTGGGTTTGCAAATGCTCAGGGCCATTCATGAGACTTCAAATCTTGGCAACATTCCTTAGTCCTTTGTTTTTTTTCTTTGGCTACAACATAACTGTTGCCAGTGTTTGGGGCTATTTTACAAGTATTCTCTCTACTCATTCCTTGTCCAAGATGTTTGCTAGCTTCCAAGCAAAAACCTTCTCTGGTATCTTGGTAATGCATAGTGATTAAAAGGAAAAGAAGAATGTGAAATCGTGTAAGAACAATGATTTTTTCCAACAAGTTGATGGAAATATGCAACTTGAAAGAGAAATGGATGTAAAAGTCATCAGAACTCTAGGCAGGAAGTCTAATGTGGATACTTTGTGAATGCAAGCCTTTCAGAGATGACTGATTCATTAAATAGTAATGGGTCTGGGATGATAGGGTGATGAACAAACACAGCTTAGCATTTTATAACTCATCAGGGTGGTTGTGGCTATGTAAATTTCAACTGCAACTTTAGAAATGTAGATCTCAGAAACACTGACATTTTAAACTTTAATATCATCTTGTAGTTCTTTAGCTACAGTGGTTTTACTTTAGCCAGAGACCATGATACTTCTGTTTATTGATATTCATGAAGAACTTGAGTGAAATAGTCAATGTGGGGAAAAAAGCAGGCACCTCATTCAGGATGAAAACTAAATCATTGTGTTTAATAGGACATCATCCTGTCTTATCTGCTCCTAAAAGGCCAGATACAACTGCCAGTATCAGTGTTTCCAACATCTACTGATAGAAAATTCTAGACCATAATGCCATGATAGTTGTTTTTTGACAGAATAGAATATTTCCTTGAGAAAACCAGACATCTTTTTCAGTATTGAATATGAGAGTCCTCATGGGAAACAGATTCAATAAAATCAAAAATTACTAAAATAACTGTTATTATATTGGCTTACATATGGTCTAGGTAGTCCAACCATGGCTGCCTTTACATTATAGAGATTGATAGCTAGTAAATACTCAGTACAAGATGCTGGGTTCCTCAGTTGGCCCAACAGTGCTAGGAGGATGAAGCATTCATTGAGAACTACTGAACTTCACTCTATATTAGAAAGCTCAGGAATGTAGGTTTGGCTATCAATAACAACAAAAAATTAATAAAATGACATTATTGGCAGCAGTAACAGATTAGATGAACTCAGGAATAAACTAGATGCCCTTACAAGCAAGATGTGAAGTCAAGCAAGCAAAGCTCAAAGGTTTCCTTTGTACTTCCTGCGTCTGGGGCCTGATAGAAGAGACAATTCACATTTAGGGTTGGTCTTCACAGGTCAAATAGCCTGACTAAGAAAATACCACACAGTCATACTCAGAGACTTGTCTAGTAGATGCCTCTAGATCTTGTCAACTTGACAATTGCTATTAACAACCACAATACTTGAATCAATAGTTTACTTTCTAAAATTTACCAAATACCTATTACAAGCAAAACATTTCCCCTTTTGTCTCCAATATACATCAAAAGAAACCCCTTGACCATGCTATCATTCTCTGTAGATCTTCACCTTCTATTACTTATCCCTATTCATGTCATAAAACTAGCAAAATGCACTATATTTTAAGTCAAATGAGAAAATAAGAAAGAGAAATATTTTTCTATAGTCAAACATAAACATATATAAAGAAAAGTTGTCACTTGTTTACGCTACAGTCATTAATGTCATAATTATTCACAAGGATATATTTTTATTTATTTTCTCTAGACATAGCATAGTTTATCCTTTTTCATTGGATTCTGACAAGTCACCAGTCAGGATCCTGGTAACTCTGAACAAGTAGGTGGTTCATCTCACATGGTTATATTTAAGTACAGTGGTTTGAAAAATTCTTTGGGTTTCCTGTAGTTGTCACCTTTACCCTGTAATAGAGAAAAGTGACATTTTATTATTCATATCACCATGATTGGGTGATACTGCCTAGAAAATATCACAACACATTTTCTGGGCATCACAATTGTGGGTGAAATGGCATAGAGATAGCCTAATTTACTTCCAATTAGGGGCGATTGTCACCTATGGTAGTGGTTTGAATAGAGAATCACCCCACAGGGTCATGGTTTGAATGCTTAGTCACTGGGTAGTGGCACTATTTGAAAAGAATTAATAGGTGTGGCTTTGTTGGAGGAGGTGTGTCATTAGGGGTGGGCTTTGGTCTAGTGTCTCTTTCTCTCTCTGCCTGTCAATCACAATATGTCTCTCAGCTACTGCCTCAGCTCCTATTTTCAGGCCTCCAGGTTCCCCACCATCATAATGGACTAAACCTCTGGAACTGTAAGCCAATCCCTAATTAAATGCTTATAAGTGTTGCTTTGGTTATGGTATCTTTTCACAGCAATAGAAAAGAGATTAAGACACACTTGCTGGAAATATTTTTTGCTCACATATTAAAATGACAAGGTTCAGAATGAGAAGAGAGAGTGTGAAGATACATGTGGTAGATAATGTTGAGATCCTCCACTGATCCTCAGAAAGTCTCTACCAGGGACTATTAGAGTTTCTTCAATATTCCTTTTTACCTCCATGTCTAGGAGATTTCAGGCTGTTAAATGTGGTTTGTCTTTACTTTTCATGTCATATTAAAAACATTTAAATGGAGTACACATGTTTAGCAAAAATGTTTAACTTAACTTCCGATATCAAAGAACATTGAATCTGGACATCTTAGATTTTCAATCCAGATAGTTTTAGAGTGCTCCAACTGAAGCCATTCATGGTTATGCCATCTTGGTAAATGATACTTTCCTACACCTTTGGGTTTCTGATTAGTTAAATAGACATAGCACTGACATAGCAATCCATGCCTTAGCCTTTATTCTTTAATTAAAATAATATACCTAAATTACACTCTCTAGTTCTCCTTATTTGAGTAAACTGAATTAACATGGGAAATTGTATGAAAACAGTATGTATGGCTGTCAACCAAACAAATCAAATTTGGGCCATGATGAAGCAAGATTTTAAAGTCTTGCTATTGAGATTTTAGAATGACAGATATTGAAGACATTCACTGGAGGAGTAGGTGACCTAGGATGATGCACAGAGCACCATGAAAGCCTTTTTGTTTGCCAAATCATATATGGAATTGTCTGTGGTCTAACACCTTGGAGAACTACTGTATAAAAGCTAATCACTAGCCCATCACAAAAACAAGCAGTCCCAGAGCAGGTGAGAGAAATTGTGAAAAGAGTAAGGACACAAAGGAGAGAGAAATGTCTCAAATCCTAAATTCACTAGTGAGAGAAGTGAAGAAGTACTCTCCCTGTATCAGCCAGAATTCTGTACTGAAACTGAACCCATAGATAAACATATAGATATATATTATTTTTTATTAAATCATCTCATGTTAAAATAGTAACATAACTGTCTCCCACCTGAGAGCATCACAAAACCTGGAAGATGACTCATTAGCCTCAATGGAGTGCCTAGATCTGGTAGGTTCTTTAAAGAGTGGCTGTTCCTCACTCAAAGACAGAAGCCATAAAACACTGAGTCTCATGCAAGAAAAGGCTAAATAGGCTAAATGGAAAGAGTTAAAGCCACAGGAGAAAAGAAAAATAAGCTTGCTTCTGCCAGGCCCTTTCTTTTCTGAATGCTACCAGAAGGCACCATCCATGCTTATGATGTGTCTTCTTCCCACATCAATCAAGGTGACCATGAGAATTCCTTAGTTGAGGTTTTCTACTCAGCTGAATCTAATCTGTGGCACGTTGCTATTAAAACCAAACTCCATGTTATGCATGATTGGAGTGGTGAAGAAAAAAAGCAAAGAATAAAAGGAAAGAAAAGAAAACCCATACTCTTAGTGCCAATGGTGCCCTTAACATCTGAAAGCACATTTCTCCAATACTTCTGGATAGAAGAAAAAATAGCTCATTATTTTTGGAAATAGGAGCATTCCATAATGTTTGGGCTTTCCTTTATGAAACAATTAGTTTTCAAGGGAAATTTAATTTTGTTTGTCAGTGTTTTTTCCTAAGTAAATGGAAAACTCTTATCGAGAGTTAATTATATTTCATTTGCTAGAATTTGTTAGAATATAAAAGGCTGGGAAAGCAGCAGCTACTGAGCCATATGACTGTAATACCCACAATCAACTTTCAGTTTTCATTTTGTTATGTTTGTTTTAAAATAATAGCTATAATTAAAGATGTGCTCTTCCTTTGAGACTATGTATTTATTTCAAGTCATATTTGTTGAGCACTTACCAGGTATTGAGGTAGACAAAGGGATGTGTTGAGTGACAGGCTGTGCGCTTTCGGTGCTGTCATGATGGCAAAGCTAAGCTTTGCTTCCTGAGCTCATCTCTGTCAATTCTTCCCTATTCATGCATTACAGAAAGCAAATAGTTTTCTTCAGAGTTTGAGGGAGGCCAATTATGACTCTGTGAAGTTATTCACAAGGTTGTCTTCCTCTTGATGCTCATCTTGAAAACTGCCTTCTCAGAGGTGCCTCCTATAATAATCTTAGCTTAAAATGTTGAGTTACATTTCTCATTGTTTCAAAAACACATGTGAACGATCAATGTAAGGAAAAAAGGGTTAATTTTCCTTCATGTTTTTAGGGTATAGTTTGTCATGAACAGGAAAGGTTTGTGGTAGAGACATGGGATGTCTGCTTACATTGCATCTACATCCAGGAAGCAGAAAGGGATGCTGGTACTCCATTCATCATCACTATTATATTCAACCAGGGACCCTAGCTCACAACAGAGTCACCCATACTCAGGGTGAGTCTTTCCATCAAATTTAAGACTGTCGGAAAATGTCACTTTAATAGGTATATCTTCTCGGTGGTTGTAAGTTCTGTCAAGTCAATAGTCAAGATTAAAAATTATAAATTCACCCTCAGCAAATTGACATACAAATATATCACTTTAATATCATAATATTTCACCTCTACTCCCTAACATTTCATATTCGTTTTGTAACACAGGATTCATCTACTGTTTTCCTAAAATCCCCAGCATTTGACAACTTTAAATATGTTCATAGACACTGAGATATTGTCAATTCATAACTAGAAGAACCTCTAAAAGAATGATGAAAATATTTCTGATAATTAGAATGAAATAATCTATGAACCTATTTTAAAAGGAGAAATGGGGCCATAGCAAGGGATCAGCAAGCCAAAACAAGAGCAGAATCCAGCAAGAGTAAATCTGCCTCCTGCAACTCCATGTCGCACATCTGAAATCAAGGATGACATCACTCAGACTCTAACAGCCAGGGGTAGAACTGTGGTTTCAATTCTGTCAATGTCAACCAATGGATGCAGTCTACCTTGTGGGCCAGTTATACTGCATTTCTTTGTGTCCCATGATCCTGGCATCTCCATCATCCTTGGACTTCCCTTAAAATTTAAGCTTCACCTCCATAGCCATATATAACAGCTTTTCTGAGTCTTTGTATAGAAATTTGATTCTACAGCAAATTTCCTGACAACAGCTAACTTCTACAATCTTGATACAAGCTTCCACACGGTATGCAATGTTGCACGCTTGCAAAAGTACCACCGCGTGGATGATCCTTCTAAGACTCTCTGCCAGCCTGAGATAAAGCTTGTTTTTTTTTTCTACTACAGCTTCCATGGCACCGTAACAGTTGATGTAGGAAATATCACCGTGGAGGCTGTTTGGGAACAAGGTACCACTTTAATGACACACGGAGTTCAGTCTCTCGCTTTTCAAAGGCAATTTTGAGTTAAAATGTTTTATTATTTATTATTTTTGACATGTGAAGGGTACACCTAAGGTACTTGAAGAAGAAGAACATGATGGAGATTTTACATGTCTTTCCAAAGATCTTGCTTTGAATGCTTGATGTCCCACATAGCAGTGTTCAGAGGTAGGGTCTTTGGGAATGGACCTGATCATCAAAGCTCTAACATAATCATTCAGTTAAAAGATCCATGCTGGAAGGATGCCTCAGAAATTCAGAGAACAAACTATTCTTGCAAAAGACTAGTTTAGTACCCAGCATCCATGTCAGGAGGTTCCCAGCCATCTGTAACCCCAGCTTTAGGGCCTTCAATGCCTTTATATGAACTTTATATATACTCTGCACTCCCATAGCCACGCATAGCCACACACTTCACATGACTTAAACTGATAAAAATTAATACTTTTAAACATCTCATAATTGAATGAGATATTGGGAACGCTCAAAATGTGAAGGGATGGTCCCTAGTTGGAGGAAGTGGCTCACTGAGTAATGTCTTTTGTTTCCAGCACCTACCTCAGTCCCCTTGTTTCCTGTTTCCCATGAGGTTGTCTGCATTCTTTTACCATATACTTACAATATGGTGCCCAGACCAGTACAAACCCAGACCGAGGACCTTGGATAAGACCCTTTAATACCTGAAGCCAAAGCAAGCATTTCCTCCTTCAAGCAGTTTTTCTTGGCGAATTTTGTCATACTGTGAAAAAGACAACACATAATAAAGTAAAACTCTTGTCTTTGGGCATCGTATAGAAACCTAGCACAGCTTCATGCTTCTCTCTATTAGTACATCTCAAATTTCGTTAAAAAACATTGAATCTTAAAGCCCATTCGTGGTTTTCAAAGGTTTCAGCATTTATCCAGCCATTCCTAAGGCCTTGAGTAGATTGTTCTATCCCCTGCTGTGAGATTTGTTAATCCTGCTGTATCTAATTTTAAAGCCACTGTACAATAGGGAAATGGAATTTTTTTCCCTTTGGCTCCTTGTGGAGAGATAAAATGACTCTTGGGATGAAAGAACAATAGATCAAATGTGAAAACACATGCCCAAAGACAGAGCAGGCAAGCAGAGAAGGATCTAGCCAGGCTCTAACTTCTAAAGATGTATTGTTCATATTGGAGAAAGAAGAAAGAAAAGCCAGAAGGACAAGAGAATTTGGTATTTAGACCATTTTTGGGTTATAGAAAATTTTGAAAAGTTCAAAAATCTTCATTTTAGCTCCTACATTTTATATCAGAAGATAAATTTAAAAGATCTCTAAAGGAAACAAAATTATAGTTTTCAAAGATTTGATAACAAAGTTGGCCATTATAAAGCAAAAGATGGACAGGCACCAAGTGAACAGTTTTAAAACAAAACGTTAGATTGCTCCATGATTATCAATGCCTGCATCTATAGGAGGTTGGAGTTTGAGATGTTTGTGTTTCTACAGCACTATTCAAATTCTGTTTCAGTTTCAGTAATAGAAGAATGATAGAACAAAAAAATGATCATGAGCTATTCTAATTAGAAATACTAGCTACACTTGTATGATGAACACAAGTAAATATATGTATGTGGGTGGGAGAGCAGATCAGTTAAATCAGTATTTGCCTAGAATATGAGAAGTCATTGATTCCTCACACAGCAACATAAAATGTGAAAAATGAAATACAAAGTACATGTTGGAAGACTTAAAGCAAATATAGAGATGGTGTATACATTTTTCCCTTACATTTTGTTAAAATGGAGCAAAAGAAGAAAGAAATGATAGACCAAAGCATTATTTTATGCAAAACAGAAAATACAGTAGATGAAATACTAGACATTAAAAAAATATTCTAATTAAAATAAATCCATGTTTGCTTTCTTGTAGAATATCTCATAAAATACCCAATCAATTCCCAATAACATGGTGTTTGAAAGGAAAATCACTCCAAAACATTAGTAGCACTTAGATGATTTTTCTCTCAAACATTAACTTCTCTACATGAATACTTATAAAACTTCAGTGATATGATATTGGTTTTTAAACGTCTTCTGTTAATCTATATCAAATAACCTGCACTAGAATTATTTTGTCTGAAAATTAGAAGATATGGTATATATTGGTTTACTTCACCATGCTAATAACTATATATTATTCCATCGTGTAACAAATCATTCAATCTATTCCAAAATTAGTATTTGTATAAACATATTTAACTATTGATTAGCAATTCTCTTCCTTGAATAATGCTGTTTTATGACCAGGTTTACTTAACACTGTAACATCAGAGTCAGGTCTGGCTTATGTAGCAGTCACTGTAATGTGTGTAAGAAGATTGATAGAGACAGA
Organism: Rattus norvegicus; assembly: GCF_021556685.1. Taxonomy (NCBI): domain Eukaryota; kingdom Metazoa; phylum Chordata; class Mammalia; order Rodentia; family Muridae; genus Rattus; species Rattus norvegicus. The sequence goes on along the minus strand of NC_141537.1, from coordinate 114,638,209 downwards.
CTGGAGGTCTTCAGGATTATAAGAGACAGAATGGTGGAACTAGAATGGAGAACATATGCATTCGGTGGGAGTCAGAGCAGAACTTGAGATTCAGATTTGAGAAAGACCTGAACATTGGTCTGGGGATGCAGCTAATTGTACTTAATCTACTCAAGGCCTAGAGTTAAATCTCCAATATACATGTGGATACAAAGAGAGATATAGAGGGGGGGATGAAGAAACAGACAGAGAAAGAGAGAGAGAGAGAGAGAGAGAGAGAGAGAGAGAGAGAGAGAGAGAGAGTTAAAGAGAAAACTGTGGAAATTGTTATTAAACTATGTGAAAATTCACTTGACATAACTCCAAACAGATGATAATAAAATCAGTTTTATGAAAAATAATTTGCAACTGTTATAGATATATATTGGCTACTGAACAAAATACTCAATGAGAAAGATGGTAAATTAAAATAGACAACTACAGCAGTCTTTCAAAAAAGAACATGGGGTAAAGATAAAGACTCTATAGAGATATCAATATATTTCTATAGAAATTTAGAGGTACCAAATTATCAAAATATACACAAAGAACTAAAGAAGTTAGACTCCAGAGAATAAAATAACCCTATTAAAAATGGGATACTGAGCTAAACATAGAATTCTTAACTAAGAAATATCGAATGGCCGAGAAGTACCTAAAGAAATGTTTAACATCCTTAGTCATCAGGGAAATGCAAATCAAAACAACCCTGAGAATCCACCTAATGCCAATCAGAATGACTAAGATCGAAAACTCAAGTGACAGCAGATGCTGGCCAGGATATGGAGAAAGAAGAACACTACTCCATTGTTGGTAGGATTGTGAGCTGGTACAACCACTCTGAAAATGTGTCTGGCTGTTCCTCAGGAAAATTGGATGTAGTGTTACCTGAAAACCCAACTATACTACTCCTGGGCATATACCCAAATGATGTTCCAACTTATAACAAAGGCACATGCTCCACTATGTTCATAGCAGTCTTATTTATTTTCTATTTTATTTTTTAAGTTTTTTATTATATATTTCTTTAATTACATTTCAAAGGTTATTCACCTTCTCTGTTTTCTGTCCATAAGCCCCCATTCCTTCCCCTCCCCCTCCCCGATATGGGTATTCCCTCTATATATCCTCCTTATTGCCCTCCCCCATATTCCCTTGCACTGGAGGTTCAATCTTGGCAAGACAAGGGCTTTCCCTTCCACTGATGCCCCAACAAGTCTGTATTCTGCTACATATGCAGTTGGAGCCCTGGGTCAGTCCATGTATAGTCTTTCGGTAGTGGTTTAGTCCCTGGAAGCTCTGGTTGGTTGGCATTGTTGTTTTTAAGGGGTTGCAAGCTCCTTCAACTCTTTCAGTACTTCCTCTAATTCCCCCAAAAGGGGGTCCTATTCTCAGTTTGGTGGTTTGCTGCTAGCATTGACCTCTGTATTGGACATGCTCTGGATGTGTCTCTCAGGAGAGATCTATATCCAGTCCCTTTCTGCATGCATTTTTTAGCTTCATCAATCTTATCTAGTTTTGGTGGCTGTATATACATGAGCCACATGTGTGTCAGACTCTGAATGGCCATTCGTTGAGTCACTGCTCTAAACTTTGCTTCCATATCCATTCCTATGAATATTTCCCCCTTTTTAAGAAGGAGTGGGGGCATCTGCATTCTGGCCATCCTTCTTCTTGAACTTCCTGTGGTCTACAGATTGCATCTTGGGTAATTTGAGCTTTTGGCCTAATATCCACTTACCAATGAGTGCATACCAAATGTGTTTTTCTGTGATTGAGTAACCTTACTCAGGATGATATTTTCTAGTTCATTCCATTTGCCTATGAATTTCATGAAGTCATTTTTTTTTGGATAGCTGATTAGTCCATTGTGTAGATGTACCACATTTTTTTAATCCATTCCTCTGTTGAAGGGTCTTTGGGTTCTTTGCAGCTTCTGGATATTATAAATAAGGCTGCTATGAAAATAGTGGAGCACGTGTCTTTGTTGTATGTTGGAGCATCTTTTGGGTATATGCCCAAGGGAGGTATAGCTGGGTCCTCAGTTAGTGTAATTTCCATTTTTCTGAGGAACCTACAGACTGATTTCCAGAGTGGTTGTACCAGTTTGCAATCCCACCTACAACCTTGAAAGAACCCAAATGTCCTTCAACAGAGGAATGGATACAGAAAATGTGGTACATTTGCACAATGAAATATTAACCAGCTATTAAAAACAATGGCTTCATGAAATTCTTAGGCAAATGGATGGAATTAGAAAATATCCTTAATGAGGCAACCCAGTCACAAAAGAACATATATGATATGCACTCATGATAAGTGGCTATTAGCCCAATAGATCAGAATAAACAATTCACAGATCATATGAAACTCAAGAAGAGTGAAAACCAAAATATAGATGCTTCAGTCTTTCTTAGAAGGGGAAACAAAATATGGGAGGAAATACAGGGACAAAGAGTGGAGCAGAGACCATCCAGAGAGGCCATATAGAGACTGCCCCACCAGGGGATCCATCCCACATGCAGTCACCAAACCTAGTCCCTATTGCTGATGCCAAGAAGTGCTTGAAAATAGGAGACTGATATGGGTGTCTCCTGAGAGGCTCTGCCAGAGCCTTACTGATATAGATGAGAATGCTTGCAGCTAACCATCAGACTGAGCACAGGTCTGAAGAAGCTGAGAGAGTTTGTAACTGCATAGGAAGAACAACAATATAAACCAATGTGAACCCCCAGAGCTACCAAGGACTTAACCACCAACCAAAGAGTACACATGAGGGAGCTGTGTCTCCAACCGCATGTGTAGTAGAGCATGGCATTGTCTGGCATCAATAGGAGGAGAAGCCCTTGGTCCTGTGAAGGTTCATTTCCTCAGTGTAGGGGAATGCCAGGGTGCTGAGGTGGGAGTAGGTGAGTGGGAGGGGAAGCATCCTCAAAGAAGCAGGGGAGAGGGTATGAGGGAAGGGGGAACTGGGAAAGGGGATAACATTCAAAATGTAAATACATAAAGTATCCAATTAAAAAAACACAGAATTGATCATAATTTTTAAAAGAATGGGAAAAGTGCAAATGAACAATGTTAAAAGGAAAATTAAGTCATTTCATTATTGATTTTAGATTTCAGCTTGCATGGAAGAGTAGGGAATTGTGGTACTTCATTTGGAGAACAAAAGCTTTTCATATTACCTTTGGTTGAGTAATTGTTTAAATGTCTAATAAACCACTGCTTAATACTTTATATAATACAAGAAATGTTTTTCAAACTATATCAAGTTGCAAATTTTCTAAGTATTATTTCAAATTTTCTGTACTAATGAACTTGTAGAAGAATTACATGCATTTTAGAAACTAGCAACAACAATACCTTGTATAGCACAACTTTATGCATCTTTGATATGTAGGTAGGTCAGTTTAAAATTGAGATGTAATTTAAAGCTTCAAAGTCTACCGCTACAAACAAAAGTAGCCTACTTGGAGTATTTAATTTTAATAATTTGTATAGGTTTCGATGAGGGCCTTGGGAGACAGTGCGCATGGGTATATGTACCCTTGAAGGTAAAAGGAGAGTGTTAGGTACCATGGATTTGGAGTTAAAGGTGGTTGTGAGTCAGCAAATATGGGTGTTGGGCACTTAATTCAGGTCTTATGGAAAATTATCAAGTACTCTTAAACACTGAGCCATCTCTTCACTTATCATACACTGCTATTTACTTAAAGCCTTTGCACAATAAGTACAATGTTGAATAATATTGAAATTAATCTTTCCCATTTTCTGGTGCAATAAAAGCTGGGAATCCTATTATTACTGAGGGTTCTATAAAGAAAACATTAAGTAGATCGTTCTTTTAGAGCAACAAAGAGTAACTTAGCTTTAACCTTTATCTGTGGATCTTTCTCCTCTAAATAAAGTTATTCTTTAACTCTTTTCTTGAGTAGATGCTAGCTGGGCCTGATGGATATCAAGAAGCAATCATCTCACATAACCCATTCAGAATGCTTTTTCGTACAGCTAATTAGTTCTAAGTACTGAAGCTGATGTTGGAGGTTGCCTATCTTCACCCTAGAGAGGGCAAGTTGTCCTTACTTCTTTGGAACACACTCCCAGGTTCCGTTAATGGTTGGTGTCTGATGCAGAAGCCCAGAGGCAGAGTTTTAGTGCAGTTAGATTATCCCAGGGCAACATCAATTTCTGGCAGAGCTAGCACACGCAATGGCTTTCCGGCAGGACACAGCCACGGGGTTCCTGGCAGAGCCACTGAGCAAGGTTTTTGTAAGCAGATCCATATCATTTTTGACAGGACTAACATATGGCTTTGGATATCTGGCCAAAGACTTTTCCGTTGTTACTATCAGAGGAGACCCTCCATGCTCTCTGGCAACATCACTGAACTATGTAAAGGATTTAATTCCTGGAAGTCCATTGCCAGAATGATTTGCTATGGAACAAATTTCAAAGTTGGTGTTCTGCCAACACAAAATTCTATAGGTCATGTCAAGGCCAATGCAGCAGTGAGTTTTCAGTATGGAGATATTGAGCTGGCCTTTTAAAGCCTTCATATTCATGCATTGCTGTCTCTAAGTGCTTTTGCATCTACTGGGTATAAATAAAGTATTTTCTACCTGAAATACTGATGCAATCATGGAACATTGTATATATGTATATAAGGGGATAGACGAGTTTTTTTTTCTATTTTTTCTTTTATTGGATTTTTAAATTTACATTGTAAATGTTATCCCCTTTCCAGGTTTCCCCTCCAGAAACCTGCTATCTGAACTCCTACCCCTGCTTCTATGAGGGTGTTTCCTCACCCACCTACCCAATCCATCCCACCTCTTTGCCCCCCTACACTGGGGCAACAAGTCTTCACAGGACCAAGGGCCTCTCCTTCCATTGATGCCCACCAAGGCTACATATGCAGATGGAGCCATAGGTTTTATCTCACTTATCCATCTATAGTTAATGAAATTCAGTTATTTTTAAAAATTTTGCTTTAATTTGTAAAACAGACAAAGTAAAGGCCTGCTGGGAGCAAAGAGAGAAAAAACAATGGTTTCCCACAGCTCAATGGGCAATCAAAAATTTTCATCTTTTTCATCTGGTCACACACTATTTCAGAAACTTCAATGATTGCAGATATAAGAAGAAAGACTGCACCTTCAAAGTGATTAAAGTCAAAGTACAAAACAGGACTTCACAATACATTCTTCACTGTGGGTGGTATTGACTTTTTCTTTTAAAAAAGATTTTTGTGCGTGTGTGTGTGTGTGTGTGTGTGTGTGTGTGTGTGTGTGTGTGGTTTTTATCTGTATGTCTGTGAGCATATATGTACATTTCTATAAGACTCCTACAGAGTCCAGAAGATGTTAGTTGTAAGACTCCTTGCAGCTTGAGTTATATGTGTTTATAAACTACCTGTGAAGTGTACTGTAATCAAAACTTTGACCCTCATGACTGAGAAGTATGTGCACTTAATTACTGAGCCATTTCCCTACCCATCTCCCTAAACCCTAGACCAGTATTTGTATAGTACCTAAGCTTGAAATACTGATGCAAGTTTACTCTCACGTTTCTCTAGTATTTTCAAATTCTTCCACCCCAGATAGAGTATGTATCTCTCGGGTTAGACTATTAGATGCTCCTATAAGTGGATGATTTATCAAACTAACCATTACTGGATTGACTGGAGCCATCTAGGAAAGGCTTTGGTATGTGAATTTCCTGGAGATCTATTTTGCATGGGTGTGATGGTTGCACTCTATCTAGAGAGGCACAGCTCCAGAAACTTCATCCCAGGATTGTTTCTCGTTGCTGATGTGCATTTCCTGCCACTATTGAACAGGCTAATGATTCCTGGGCATCAGCCCACCCTATTGGACAAATTTCCTATAGATCAACATGAAGACGAACTTTCATGAATTAATGTTGTCTAGATTCACTCATGCCTTCATAGAATTCAAGTAATTTTAGGAAGAACATTTTAGGTGATAGTTTTAGTTGTTTTGTAGAAAGATGTAATAAAGTTAGAATTGAGAATAGAATATACCCCCTCCTTATAGAATAGTAAGTAAAGGCTGCGTAGTAAGGAATAAAATAAGCTTTCATGAATTTCACTAAGAAGAAAAATATGCTTGAGACAGATTTTTGATCAAGGAAAAATTTGTTCTAGGTCAGGTCCAAGGATAAAGCCACAGTTGTACACTATGATAAAGCAAGGCCATGTGAAACTGTTGCTTTGAACTTAATTATGTTCTTATAGAATGAAATACTGCTTTGAACTTACCAGCAACATCCTCTGTAACTCCCCTTTTGTGTAACATTTTATCTATGAGGTAATTTTATTAAAAAGTTTTGTCTAAGAAGGTACAAAAAGGCTGAGAGTAGAAATAAAGTTTGATTCTTGGGACTCATACATACATACACGTGCAGGTGCCTGACTTCCTTTCTTCCCTTTCTCTCTGGCTCATGAACTTGGCAAGCAAGGGGCCCTAGAGCCAAAGAGAAAAGAGCTCTAAGTAACTAAGCTTTTTTTCTTAATCCCCTGCTGCTAACAGCAGGAGTTAAATTGCCAGAAGCCATCAGCTTCTGGCCCCTGAATAGAAAGAAAGAGTTAATTTGCCAAAAGTCAGCAGCTTTTCACCCCAGTCACTGACACTTTCTTTGACTACTTTCCTCTAGGAACTGGGTGCTGGTAGTCATCAGCACTGAATCTATGTATTTTCTTTGATAAATATAAAACAATGAACAAGGAAGCTTCCTTAATCCCATAGTAAACAAAATATGCTACAAAGATACACGGGAGAAATAGGAATAAAACGACAGGTTCCATTTAGGTAGGAAAAAGAAATAAGTAGAGAAGAAAGCAAGTGGGTAGATTAACAGCAAAAATATCTGAAAAGGTTCAAAGGAATCATATTACCTACCTAAAAATAGTCAAACAAATGGCAGTTTGTGTATAATTATATATAGTTTAAATGACATTTTCCTATCTGGACTGGGAGTATCCCCTCCAAGAACCAAAGACCCCCTGACAAAAATTTCAACACAGGCATGACCAAAATTCTTTTTAAGTTTTTATTCACTGTTGTCGAAAAGTTGCCCAATCAGACTGTTGTTGTTGCCCTTGTTCAACCTGCAAAAAGTCACAGATTAGTTCATATTGCTGAAAACCACATGTACTTCAGAACGAGGGTAAGAGACTCCTGAGTTGGAACTGCTCGGAGTGCCTACTCCACAAGGCTAGCTTTCATGTTGCCAGATGGTGCCACAAAGCTTCCAAAAGAGGGAAACAGCCAATAGCTTACCAAACTATGGTGCCTATTGTCCATAACAATAAGTATAGCAAAATCTCCCTAAGGGATGGTAGTACCATGCATGCCTTGGTGGTAAGAAACAGCTCTCTAATTAAGACTTAATGAGAGGGACATCATACATGTTAAGGAAAACCTAAATAACTATCCAGAGCTAGGGAAGTCATGGATACTGGAGGGAAACCTACAAGCACCACTTTAATGAACCAGTATGATCCCTAACAACATTCTAAATATTTGTGCTTAATCCCACAGATAACTGCAGTCCTTAGCAAATTTCCTCATGAAGAAAATTACTTTTCCTATGAATGGAGATCATTACAGAGAACAGCAGCCAATCAAACTGCAAAGTTGTGGAGCACAGTCCAGTGGCTACATCTATGAAAGTACTCCTCTACCAGAGGCCAGGGGAGCACTGTGGAAGAGAAAGTGAAAAGACTCTGTGAGCCAAAGGATCAAGGAATTTGAGGTGAGTTTGTATGTCCTAGTAATAGCAGAAGGTACACCCATAAAGTCTTAAACTGCTTAAACATGAGATGAACAAGGGAAACAACAGTAAGACACACAAACAACACGAAGAACTAACTACAAGCAGCTAAGGAGTGATAAGATATGAAGAAATATCCATTTCCAGGAAAGAACACACTGACCAGTTATCCAATACCAATTGGTCAAACCTGAAAAAATAAATCTGTAATAACATTATAGAGACTAAGGAGGTTATATTTTGGGAAAAAATATAAGTTCTTATATGCATCTATACATATAAGAACAATTATTTTAAAGGCCATAAATTTGAAAGAGTTCAATGTAGAGTATACAAAAGGGGTTGGAGGGTGGAAATGGAAGGGTAAGGTGGTGTAAGTATATTATCATTTCAAAATAAAGAAAATAAAAGAATGGTTATTATTCATCAAAAGCAAACACAAATGGTTTGGGGTTGCTTCCTGTCTGGGCAGCTTCAAAGTTCTATTTTACCAATTAGTTCAATTTTTCCAATTTATTTCTTATCACACTTATAAAAACACATTCTCCTTCAACTAATCAAATTTTAAATCTGAGGAACCTTGTAGTTGTATGTAAATTAACTCTACTTGCATACAGTGTTTTAGGAAAACATTTCCAGGTAAAATGCGAAACTAATAAAATAACATCACATGAACAAAACACTCATTACACTTTGTTGTTCTCTTCAATGTTTTCTGAGAGATAGAAAACAAGATAAACCTTAGAAGCTATCTGTCTGAACATTCTCTGAGTTTCCTTTGGGACTGTGCTGTTGAACACAGCACAGATGCAATTCTAAGTCAGCACTGACTTCATTGGGGTCTTTGCTCCAAAGTCTGCTATAAATCACTGGCTAATGTTGTTTTTTTTTTCTCTAACATGTAGAAAGATGTCCTGCACTAGATAGAGACTATATTTGTGCTTTCAAAATATCCTAACAATTCTTCAATTATCTTTCTTACTAGGATTGCCATTAAGCTTTCAATAACCCTTGACTTTCACCCATAGTGTTTTTTATTTCTGTAGCTCGAAATTAACAATTTGTTTGAGAACATAAATTATTTGTGAAATGGTGTCATTTTTCTTCCTTTTTGTCTTAATTAGACTTTTACTGGTGTGAACAGACACCATGACCAAGGCAAGTTTTATAAAGGTCAACATTTAATTGGGGCTGGCTTACAGGTTCAGAGGTTCAGTCCATTATCATCAAGGTGGGAGCATGGGAGCATCGAAGCACGTATGGTGCGGGCACAGCCAAGAGGTCTACATCTTCATCTGAAGGTTGCTAGCAGAAGACTGGCTTCCAGGCAGCTAGGATGAGTGTCTCAATGTCCACACCCATAGTGACAGACCTGGCTACACTTTCTAATAGTGCCAAATCCTGGGCCAAGCATATACAAACAATCACAGTTTTCTTATCTTTGTGTGTGTGTGTGTGTGTGTGTGTGTGTGTGTGTGTGTGTGTAAACCTGAGGTTGAGAAATCATGCCAGCAAGCTCTTTTATCTTACTCATTGAGGCATTATCTCTCAGCAAAATTGAGAGTTCTTTTTTATGGTTAGTCTTCTTAGCCAAATTATTGTGGCTAATGCCCATCTTTGCCTATGGATATTGGAATTAGAACTGAGTCTATTAACTTGAGCTTTTAGTATCTGAATTCTTGTCCTTACAGTTAGATGGCAAGTGCTTCACTACTGCGTCATCTTCTCTACTCTCAAATTCTGCTCCTCAATGGCGCCAGACTCCACATCACTTCTTATCACCATAATGAGTGCAGATACTTGGGATTGATAAATTCCTTGGCACATGAAATGGTTTGGTGAAGAGGAACTAAAACATAATGTCATAATTGGCTTCTTACAGTTTCTGACGGATGTTCCAGGGTCACAAAACTATGGTCTTACGATACCTCAAAACTTTCTAAGATTTTGAAGTAAGCCAAGTGAATGTTGGTTGCTACATTATGATGCCACTATAGTCTGGTGATACTGTGGGTTCAGTTATAAGCAAGTGCAATAAAGCAAATGTCACAATATATAAATCACGTGGAGTTTTGGATACTCAATGAATTTAAATGTTATATTTATTTCTTTGTATTTATTTTCCTTTTATTAAAAATAAATAATCATTTTTTTATTAACTTGAGTATTTCTTATATACATTTCAAGTGTTATTCCCTTTCCCGGTTTCCGGGCAAACATCCCCCTCCCCCCTCCCCTTCCTTATGTGTGTTCCCCTCCCAACCCTCCCCCCATTGCCGCCCTCCGCCCATAGTCTAGTTCACTGGGGGTTCAGTCTTAGCAGGACCCAGGGCTTCCCCTTCCACTGGTGCTCTTACTAGGATATTCATTGCTACCTATGGGGTCAGAGTCCAGGGTCAGTCCATGTATAGTCTTTAGGTAGTGGCTTAGTCACTGGAAGCTCTGGTTGCTTGACATTGTTGTACTTTTGGGGTCTCAAGACCCTTCAAGCTCTTCCAGTTCTTTCTCTGATTCCTTCAACGGGGGACCTATTCTCAGTTCAGTGTTTTGCTGCTGGCATTCGCCTCTGTATTTGCTGTATTCTGGCTGTGTCTCTCAGGAGCGATCTACATCTGGCTCCTGTCGGTCTGCACTTCTTTGCTTCATCCATCTTGTCTAATTGGGTGGCTGTATATGTATGGGCCACATGTGGGGCAGGCTCTGAATGGGTGTTCCTTCAGTCTCTGTTTTAATCTTTGCCTCTCCCTTCCCTGCCAAGGGTATTCTTTTTCCTCATTTAAAGAAGGAGTGAAGCATTCACATTTTGATCATCTGTCTTGAGTTTCGTTTGTTCTAGGGATCTAGGGTAATTCAAGCATTTGGGCTAATAGCCACTTATCAATGAGTGCCTACCATGTATGTCTTTCTGTGAATGGATTAGTTCACTCAGGATGATGTTTTCCAGTTCCAACCATTTGCCTACGAATTTCATAAACTCGTTGTTTTTGATAGCTGAGTAATATTCCACTGTGTAGATGTAGCACATTTTCTGTATCCATTCCTCTGTTGAAGGGCATCTGGGTTCTTTCCAGTTTCTGGCTATTATAAATAAGGCTGCGATGAACATAGTGGAGCACGTGTCTCTTTTGTATGTTGAGGCATCTTTTGGGTATATGCCCAAGAGAGGTATAGCTGGATCCTCAGGCAGTTCAATGTCCAATTTTCTGAGGAACCTCCAGACTGATTTCCAGAATGGTTGTACCAGTCTGCAATCCCACCAACAATGGAGGAGTGTTCCTCTTTCTCCACATCCTCGCCAGCATCTGCTGTCACCTGAGTTTTTGATCTTAGCCATTCTCACTGGTGTGAGGTGAAATCTCAGGGTTGTTTTGATTTGCATTTCCCTTATGACTAAAGATGTTGAACATTTCTTTAGGTGTTTCTCAGCCATTCCGCATTCCTCAGCTGTGAATTCTTTGTTTAGCTCTGAACCCCATTTTTTAATAGGGTTATTTGTTTCCCTGCGGTCTAACTTCTTGAGTTCTTTGTATATTTTGGATATAAGGCCTCTATCTGTTGTAGGATTGGTAAAGATCTTTTTCCCAATCTGTTGGTTGCCGTTTTGGCCTAACCACAGTGTCCTTTGCCTTACAGAAGCTTTGCAGTTTTATGAGATCCCATTTGTCGATTGTTGATCTGAGAGCATAAGCCATTGGTGTTTTGTTCAGGAAATTTTTTCCAGTGCCCATGTGTTCCAGATGCTTCCCTAGATTTCTTCTATTAGTTTGAGTGTGTCTGGTTTGATGTGGAGGTCCTTGATCCACTTGGACCTAAGCTTTGTACAGGGTGGTAAGGATGGATCGATCTGCATTCTTCTACATGTTGACCTCCAGTTGAACCAGCACCATTTGCTGAAAATGCTATCTTTTTTCCATTGGATGGTTTTGGCTCCTTTGTCAAAAATCAAGTGACCATAGGTGTGTGGGTTCATTTCTGGGTCTTCAATTCTATTCCATTGGTCTATCTGTCTGTCTCTGTACCAGTACCATGCAGTTTTTATCACTATTGCTCTGTAATACTGCTTGAGTTCAGGGATAGTGATTCCCCCTGAAGTCCTTTTATTGTTGAGGATAGCTTTAGCTATCCTGGGTTTTTTGTTATTCCAGATGAATTTGCAAATTGTTCTGTCTAACTCTTTGAAGAATTGGATTGGTATTTTGATGGGGATTGCATTGAATCTGTAGATTGCTTTTGGTAAAATGGCCATTTTTACTATATTAATCCTGCCAATCCATGAGCATGGGAGATCTTTCCATCTTCTGAGGTCTTCTTCAATTTCTTTCCTCAGTGTCTTGAAGTTCTTATTGTACAGATCTTTTACTTGCTTGGTTAAAGTCACACCGAGGTACTTTATATTATTTGGGTCTATTATGAAGGGTGTCATTTCCCTAATTTCTTTCTCGGCTTATTTCTCTTTTGTATAGAGGAAGGCAACTGATTTATTTGAGTTAATTTTATACCCAGCCACTTTGCTGAAGTTGTTTATCAGCTTTAGTAGTTCTCTGGTGGAACTTTTGGGATCACTTAAATATACTATCATGTCATCTGCAAATAGTGATATTTTAACCTCTTCTTTTCCGATCTGTATCCCCTTGATCTCCTTTTGTTGTCTGATTGCTCTGGCTAGAACTTTAAGAACTATATTGAATAAGTAGGGAGATAGTGGGCAGCCTTGTCTAGTCCCTGATTTTAGTGGGATTGCGTCAAGTTTCTCTCCATTTACTTTAATGTTAGCAACTGGTTTGCTGTATATGGCTTTTACTATGTTTAGGTATGGGCCTTGAATTCCTATTCTTTCCAGGACTTTTTTCATGAAGGGGTGTTGAATTTTGTCAAATGCTTTCTCAGCATCTAGTGAAATGATCATGTGGTTCTGTTCTTTCAGTTTGTTTATATAATGGATCACGTTGATGGTTTTCCGTATATTAAACCATCCCTGCATGCCTGGGATGAAGCCTACTTGATCATGGTGGATGATTGTTTTGATGTGCTCTTGAATTCGGTTTGCCAGAATTTTATTGAGTATTTTTGCGTCGATATTCATAAGGGAAATTGGTCTGAAGTTCTCTTTCTTTGTTGTGTCTTTGTGTGGTTTAGGTGTAAGAGTAATTGTGGCTTCATAGAAGGAATTCGGTAGTGCTCCATCTGTTTCAATTTTGTGGAATAGTTTGGATAATATTGGTATGAGGTCTTCTATGAAGGTTTGATAGAATTCCGCACTAAACCCGTCTGGACCTGGGCTCTTTTTGGTTGGGAGACCTTTAATGACTGCTTCTATTTCCTTAGGAGTTATGGGGTTGTTTAACTGGTTTATCTGTTCCTGATTTAACTTCGATACCTGGTATCTGTCTAGGAAATTGTCCATTTCCTGAAGATTTTCAAGTTTTGTTGAATATAGGTTTTTATAGTAAGATCTGATGATTTTTTGAATTTCCTCTGAATCTGTAGTTATGTCTCCCTTTTCATTTCTGATTTTGTTAATTTGGACGCACTCTCTGTGTCGTCTCGTTAGTCTGGCTAAGGGTTTATCTATCTTGTTGATTTTCTCAAAGAACCAACTTTTGGTTCTGTTGATTCTTTCTATGGTCCTTTTTGTTTCTACTTGGTTGATTTCAGCTCTGAGTTTGATTATTTCCTGCCTTCTACTCCTCCTGGGTGTATTTGCTTCTTTTTGTTCTAGAGCTTTTAGGTGTGCTGTCAAGCTGCTGACATATGCTCTTTCCTGTTTCTTTCTGCAGGCACTCAGCGCTATGAGTTTTCCTCTTAGCACAGCTTTCATTGTGTCCCATAAGTTTGGGTATGTTGTACCTTCATTTTCATTAAATTCTGAAAAGTTTTTAATTTCTTTCTTTATTTCTTCCTTGACCAGGTTATCATTGAGTAGAGCATTGTTCAATTTCCACGTATATGTGGGCATTCTTCCCTTATTGTTATTGAAGACCAGTTTTAGGCCGTGGTGGTCCGATAGCACGCATAGGATTATTTCTATCTTTCTGTACCTGTTGAGGCCCGTTTTTTGACCAATTATATGGTCAATTTTGGAGAAAGTACCATGAGGAGCTGAGAAGAAGGTATATCCTTTTGCTTTAGGATAGAATGTTCTATAAATATCCGTTAAGTCCATTTGGCTCATGACTTCTCTTAGTCTGTCGACATCACTGTTTAATTTCTGTTTCCCTGATCTGTCCTTTGATGAGAGTGGGGTGTCGAAATCTCCCACTATTATTGTGTGAGGTGCAATGTGTGTTTTGAGCTTTAGTAAGGTTTCTTTTACATATGTAGGTGCCCTTGTATTTGGGGCATAGATATTTAGGATTGAGAGTTCATCTTGGTGGATTTTTCCTTTGATGAATATGAAGTGTCCTTCCTTATCTTTTTTGATGACTTTTAGTTGGAAATTGATTTTATTTGATATTAGAATGCTACTCCAGCTTGCTTCTTCTGACCATTTCCTTGGAAAGTTGTTTTCCAGCCTTTCACTCTGAGGTAGTGTCTGTCTTTGTCTCTGAGGTGTGTTTCCTTTAGGCAGCAGAATGCAGGGTCCTCATTGCGTATCCAGTTTGTTAATCTATGTCTTTTTATTGGGGAGTTGAGGCCATTGATATTGAGAGATATTAAGGAATAGTGATTATTGTTTCCCTTTATATTCATATTTGGATGTGAGGTTATGTTTGTGTGCTTTCATTCTCTTCGTTTTGTTGCCAAGACAATTAGTTTCTTGCTTCTTCTAGGGTATAGCTTGCCTCCTTATGTTGGGCTTTACCATTTATTATCCTTTGTAGTGCTGGATTTGTAGAAAGATATTGTGTAAATTTGGTTTTGTCATGGAATATCTTGGTTTCTCCATCAATGTTAATTGAGAGTTTTGCTGGATACAGTAACCTGGGCTGGCATTTGTGTTCTCTTAGGGTCTGTATGACATCAGTCCAGGATCTTCTGGCCTTCATAGTTTCTGGCGAGAAGTCTGGTGTGATTCTGATAGGTCTCCCTTTATATGTTACTTGACCTTTTTCCCTTACTGCTTTTAATATTCTTTCTTTATTTTGTGCGTTTGGTGTTTTGACAATTATGTGACGGGAGGTGTTTCTTTTCTGGTCCAATCTATTTGGAGTTCTGTAGGCTTCTTGTATGTCTATGGGTATCTCTTTTTTTAGGTTAGGGAAGTTTTCTTCTATGATTTTGTTGAAGATATTTACTGGTCCTTTGAGCTGGGAGTCTTCACTCTCTTCTATACCTATTATCCTTAGGTTTGATCTTCTCATTGAGTCCTGGATTTCCTGTATGTTTTGGACCAGTAGCTTTTTCCGCTTTACATTATCTTTGACAGTTGAGTCAATGATTTCTATGGAATCTTCTGCTCCTGAGATTCTCTCTTCCATCTCTTGTATTCTGTTGGTGAAGCTTGTATCTACAGCTCCTTGTCTCTTCTTTTGGTTTTCTATATCCAGGGTTGTTTCCATATGTTCTTTCTTGATTGCTTCTATTTCCATTTTTAATTCCTTCAACTGTTTGATTGTGTTTTCCTGGAATTCTTTCAGGGATTTTTGTGTCTCCTCTCTATGGGCTTCTTCTTGTTTATTTATGTTTTCCTGGAATTCTTTCAGGCATTTTTGCGATTCCTCTCTGTAGGCTTCTACTTGTTCTCTAAGGTAGTTCTTCACGTCTTTCTTGAAGTCCTCCAGCATCATGATCAAAAATGATTTTGAAACTAGATCTTACTTTTCTGGTGTGTTTGGATATTCCATGTTTGTTTTGATGGGAGAATTGGGCTCTGATGGTGCCATGTAGTCTTGGTTTCTGTTGCTTGGGTTCCTGCGCTTGCCTCTCGCCATCAGATTATCTCTAGTGTTACTTTGTTCTGCTATTTCTGACAGTGGCTAGACTGTCCTATAAGCCTGTGTGTCAGGAGTGCTGTAGACCTGTTTTCCTCTCTTTCAGTCAGTTATGGGGACAGAGTGTTCTGCTTTCGGGAGTGTAGTTTTTCCTCTCTACAGGTCTTCAGCTGTTCCTGTGGGCCTGTGTCTTGAGTTCACCAGGCAGCTTTCTTGCAGCAGAAAATTTGGTCTTACCTGTGGTCCCGAGGCTCAAGTTCGCTCGTGGGGTGCTGCCCACGGGCTCTCTGCAGCCGCAGCAACCAGGAAGACCTGTGCTGCCCCTTCCAGGAGCTTCAGTGCACCAGGGTTCCAGATGGTCTTTGGCTTTTTCCTCTGGCGTCCGAGATGTGTATGCAGAGTGCAGTCTCTTCTGGTTTCCCAGGCGTGTCTGCCTCTCTGAAGGTTTAGCTCTCCTTCCCACGGGATTTGGGTGCAGAGAACTGTTTCTCCGGTCTGTTTCCTTCAGGTTCCGGCAGTGTCTCAGGCAGGGGTCCTGCCGCTCCTGGGCCCTCCCCCACGGGAGCCCAGAGGCCTTATACAGTTTCCTCTTGGGCCAGGGATGTGGGCAGGGGTGAGCAGTGTTGGTGGTCTCTTCTGCTCTGCAGCCTCAGGAGTGCCCACCTGACCAGGCGGTTGGGTCTCTCTCTCACCGGGTCTGGGAGCAGAGAGCTGCTGCGGGCCGGGATCCGCAGGTGTGGGACTTCTGGTAAACACAGAACGTGCCCGGTCCTAGAGGAATTCTGCTTCCGTGTGTCCCAAGCTCACCAGGCAGCTTTCTTGCAGCAGAAAAGTTGGTCTTACCTGTGGTCCCGAGGCTCAAGTTCGCTCGTGGGGTGCTGCCCACGGGCTCTCTGCAGTGGCAGCAACCAGGAAGACCTGTGCAGCCATTTCCGGGAGCTTCAGTGCACCAGGGTTCCAGATGGTCTTTGGCTTTTTCCTCTGGCGTCCGAGATGTGTGTGCAGAGAGCAGTCTCTTCTGGTTTCCCAGGCTTGTCTGCCTCCATAAATAATCATTTTTATCATTTCCCCTCCCTTTCCTCCATCCAACCTTCTCTCCCATCCACATCCACTCACTTTTGATCTTTTATTAGCAAACAAATAAACTTCTATGGGACTATACTATACTCTAAAAGTAAAACAAAAGTTAATTCATGGGAATTGAGCAAAACAAATAGGAGGAAAAAAGCCTGAGAGAGGGCACAAGAAATAGACCCACTTATATAGACACTCAGAATCCTATAAAACTACTGAACTGGAAGTCATAATATGTACAAAGAGGACCTGTTGCTGACTCATTCAGGCTATGTGTATGCTGCCTCAGGCTCTGTGATTTCATGAAGACTTTGAACATTTTGTTTAGAGGGTCATATTTTCTTGGTGTCCTCCATCTTGATGGCTCATATACTCTTTCTGACTCCTGTGGTGTTCCCAGGGCACTGAGAGGAGGAATGTGGTGGAAACATTTCATTTAGGGCTAACTGTTCCAAGGTCTCTAATTCTATGAACAATGTCTGACTCTAGGTCTCTGTTTTTGTTTCCATCTGCTGAAGTCAAAGCTTCTCTGATGATGGCTGAAGAAGGTACTAATCTAAGAGTATAGAATAATGTTATTAGGAGTCCTATTATGTAAATGCCACTTTTATTTCCTAATAGGATGATATAAGAGCAGTACTCAAGCTATGCAGATACATGACTTGGACTGAGCTCAGAGTGTTTCTACCTAACTATCCCTCCACCTATACCTAGAAGTTCCTAGCTTCCCTACAATCTAATCTTCTGCAAGCCCAGACCTTGAAGGCTTTAGCTTCTAGCCTCCATCTGCTAAACTACACCTAGAATGTTTTAGCCTCTGACACTTGCTGCTGAATAAATTCACTTGTCTAGCTCTTTCTAACTCTGGTTAGCTGGTTCAGCTCAGTTGTTCTGGCTTAAATTGCTCTCCAAGCTAATTGATTCAAATTGGCTGCTCTTGGCTTCTGACTGAATTGCTCTGCTTGAAAAATCTCTCTGAAGTCCACAAACTGAACTGCATTAATTGCAGTAACTGAACTGCACAAATGGAATGAACTGCATGATTAGTCACTTTATCTGTTCCTCAACTAGACATCATTGTTCGGGATTAAAGATATCTGCTAAAAGCAAGTTAGTATTCCAGCCAAAAGGACTAAAAGTGTGTGTCTATATTCAAGCAGGATCACACTGACCTGAATGTGTTTGGATCTGATCCCTTGCCAAACCACCCATGTTGTTGGATTAAAAATCCTCTAAAATAGTCATTTTATTGTTATTTTTTATTTTGCATACTACACTAGGTACCTAAATTTTATTTATGTATATATTTAGAAGTAAATATATATATGTGTGTGTGTGTGTATGTACATATATATATGTATGTATGCATGTATATATTTTAGAAAGCTTCTTTTCTATTATGTTCCATACTATTCCTCAGTAACTTGGGTTGTTTGTGGATTCTCATGGGACCTCTTTTACCAACAAGTCAGATATAACCATTCTCAAGAAATGGCCAGTTAGGGCTCCGTCTCATTATTTGGCAATTTCACTTAGATTACAGTTCTGTATGTGTATATTTTAAAAAGATTCTACTCTGTTATATTTCCATATTATAACTCATATGAACATTGATTTTAGTTGTCTCTCCCTTTCTCTTCCCTTTTTTCTCCCTTCCCACATGATCCTTCTATTCAAGGCCTTCATCCATCTACAACTCTCTATTTTCTTTCTCTTTCCTAACAAGGTCTATCTGCTGCCTTACTCTATAATTATCCTATTTGGTTCTATGAATTGTCTTCTATGGATTGGTTGTTATTGACTTATTATCTAATATCCATATATGAGCAAACACATACCATATTTCTAATTATTGGTTTGTGATCCCTCATGCAGGAAGTTTTTTTTTCCTAGTTCAATCCATGTACAGGCAAATGTCACTATTTCATTTTTTGAAATGGCTGAGTAATAATACTCTGTTATGTAAATGTAAAACATTTTCACTATCCATTTTCTTTTGAAGGGTATCTAGGTAGTTTCCAATTTCTGGCAGTTATGAAAAGAGCAGCATGGTGGGGCATCTTTGTACCAGAGACCTGGGAGGTCAGAGATGCTCAGATCTCAAAGGACCTTAGATGAAATGTCCTACAGCGGGGAAAGGTAGAGTCCACCTATAGTACAAAGATAGGGCATCAAGTGGAGGGATGGCGTTACCATCTCACAATCATAACTCTGACCCAGAATTGTTCCTGATTAAAATAACTGCAGAGACAAAAATTAAGGAGAGGCTGAGGGAAAGGAGGTCCAATGACAGGCCCAAATTGGGATCCAGTTCAAGGGGAGGCTCCAAGGCCTGACACTATTACTGATGCTATGGTGTGCTTACTGACAGGAGCCTAGCATGGCTTCCCTCTGAGAGGCTCAACAAGCAGCTGGATGAGTTAGATGCAGATACTTACACCCAACCAATGGACAAAAGCCAGGGACCCCTGGGGTTTAATGAGGGAAAAGCTGAAAGAAGCTGAGGAAAAGGGCAACCCCATAGGAAGACCAACAGTCCCAACTAGCTTGAGCCCTGGAGATCTCTTAGACACTGAGCCACAGTCAGGCAGCATATGCCAGCTGACAACAGGCCCCCTCACACATATACAGCAGAGGACTGCAGGGTCTTGACTCAGTGAGAAAAAAAGCACCCAACCTTCAAGAAACTGTGTGGGGAGGACTGGTAGGTTGAGGGAAGACATCCTCTTTGAGGTAAGGGGGGCAGGATATGGAACAGTCAGATGGCAAAAAGATTAAAGAATGAAAAATAAATAAAATAAATAAATAAAAAGAAAAGAACAGCCATGAACTTGCTTGAGCAAATCATCCTTGGGTACATGGCCACAAGTAGCATAGCTGAATCTATAGATGGATTGATTCTTATCTTCCTGAGTAACTTTGACAGCTGTTTTCCACAGTGGTTATACAATGTTTTATATCCAACAGTATCTGATGAATGTTCCTTGTGCTCAATAACATCACCAAGATGAGTTGTCATTGTTTTATTGATCACTGCTATTCTGATAGATATACGTTGATATCTCAAAGTAGTTGAGAATTTGTATTTCAAGGATATCTAAGGGTGTTTAACATTTAATTGTTTCTCAAACATTTGAGTCTCCTTTTTGATCCTGAATGTGGCAATCCAGAACCAGAGAAGCATCTATCATATATGCTCACTTAGAAGATGGATGTTAGCCATAGTGCAGGATAACCATGTTAGAATCTACAAATACAAAAAATAAATTAATTTATACAATGAGGTTAAAAAAATAAACCAAAAAACTACAAAACTAGTCTCGGCAGTAACAAGCATACAGGGGTATGTAGCCTTCTCCCTTACACCTTCATCACTGTTGGTACCAGAGGGTGAGGTTGAGGGCTAAAAGGCACCTGCTGGAAACCATTCCAGGTGTTTTATCCTGTGTTTTTTGTTCCATTCTGTATCTTTATATGAAGCCAGAAACATGATATTTCACATCTCATATCTTTATTCTAAATGGATCTTTTTTCCCTTCCCCCCACATATTCTGCCCACAAATGAAACAAGTATGACTAAATGAAGTTTTGTGATTTCCCTTCTTTCTCACTCTAAGGAAAATACATTTTTATGCATCAACTATTAAGCCTTAATGAAGACCATTGCTATTGTATAAAATAGGAGATGCATTTGAGCCTCTCATTGCTATTTACAGTGGTGTTTCCTCCTCCACGGCTAATCAAACTGTGCAATAATCAGGTACAAGTAAAGGCAACACTTTTCTAGGCTCCCCAAGATAAGTGTAAATGACCTCCAAATTGCAAATTGAGTAATTATTTTATGCCACATCATTAGCTATAAATTCTTTAGATGTAAATGTATTTATTGAAAGAAAATTGCAAGCCTTTCATCGGCAAATGATTCACTAACATAAAGACATTATAACTGAGCCACAAAGAAATGATTTCTTCAATTTTTCTTGCATGTTACTATTTTTATGTTCATAAATATAATAGCTGCTAATTGTGAAATGGGTAAAAAAATGAAAGGAAGCCACAAAGAAGAAAATAATAAGGCTAGAACCCTACAACCAAGGATAATTGCTATCACTATATGGGGTCTTCAAACATATACAATTATGATTTATTTTATTTTCAATTACATTTATTTACTTGTATGTTTCTATATCCAAGAATGCACATACAATTCCCACAACACAATTGTGGAGGTCATAGGACCTGTGGGAGTCAGTTTTCCCTTCCTTCATGTGCTTTCCAGGTCACAGAACTGACATTAAGCTTGTTGACGAGCATGATTCAGTGAACAATCTCACAGGACACGTTTTTATTTTATTTTCATTCATTTCTATATTCATCCTTCCATCCATCAATCTACCCATTTATTGTCATCCCTGCCAAATGTTCTCTGTGTAGCATTATTTTAATCAGTGGAAACAGCTAGGAAGACAACAAACATCTGTCTGTTTAAGATGAACATACTCTTGGAGGGAGACTTATAATGAGCATAACATTGAAAAAAAAACTGTAGACTGAGCAGATAGTTCAGTTGATAAAGTGTTTACATTGCAAGCCCAAGGCCCTGAGTTCTTTCTCCAGACTACATTTTTAAAATAATAGGAATATTGGTGCGGATTTGTACTGACAGCACTTGGGAGATAGGAACAGGGTCATCCTTGGGGCTCCATGGCCACCCATTTTATCTCAATTCCAAGCCCCAGACAAATGAAAAACTGTATCTCAAAAATACAGTGTTGATACTTGTGATATGGGTCAGCACTATTCATGTTTAC